>NC_048218.1:140448137-140465558 GCF_002007445.2 Ailuropoda melanoleuca | reverse complement strand
TATATAATATATATATATATGTATATATATAT
Source organism: Ailuropoda melanoleuca (assembly GCF_002007445.2). Classification (NCBI taxonomy): domain Eukaryota; kingdom Metazoa; phylum Chordata; class Mammalia; order Carnivora; family Ursidae; genus Ailuropoda; species Ailuropoda melanoleuca. The sequence goes on along the minus strand of NC_048218.1, from coordinate 140,465,526 downwards.
ATATATATATATATATATATATATATATATCCTGTGAGATAAAGTCCAACTTAAACAGTCTCTTAAAAGATTTTTGTAAAGGGGGCACCTGGCTGGCTCTGTCAGTAGAGCATCTGACTCTTGATTTCGGGGTTGTGAGTTCAAGCCCCACATTGGGTGTAGAGATAACTTAAAAAAAAAAGATTCTTGCAAAGAAATTGCAGTTTGAAGATGAATATCCATAATGAAAACATAAGCCAAGAAAAAGAAGGTGAAAGAGCTGGCATGTTTTGTTGCTGTCTTTAATTTTTATTTTTTTCTAGCTTCATTGAGATATTGATCTATAACATAGGCAGTTACATGCAGTGTACAATGTAATGACTTGATAGCATGAACTCACATTGTTAACAATTCTTTTTTATGTATGTGTGGTGAGAACTTTTAAGAGCTACTCTCTTAGCAACTGTCAAATATACAATACAATATTGTTAAGTATAGTCACCATGCTGTACATTACATCCCCAGGACTTTATTCATCTTAGAACTGGAAGTTTGTATTTTTAATGACTTTCATCCATTCCACACCTCCTCACCCCTGCCCTGATTCCTGACAACCACCAGTCTATTCTCTGTTTCTATGACTTCAGTTTTTTCAGATTTCCCATGTAAGGGAGATCTTGCTCTGTATTTGTTTTTCTCTCTCTTACTTGTTTCACTTGGCATAATGCCCTCAAGTTTCATATATGTTGCCATAAATGGCAGAATTTTCTTCTTTTTTATGGCTGAATAATATTCCAGTGTGTGTATACAAGTCTATATATCAAATACATAATATTTAATATAATCATGTAATTAACACTATATGTATATATATATTATATATATATATAATATATATATATATAGTGTGTGTGTGTGTGTATCCTATATGTGATATATGTCACATTTTCTTTATCTATTCATCCTTCAACAGGCACTTAGGTTGTTTCCCTGTCTTGACTATTATAAATAATACTGCAATGAACATGGGGTGCAGATATCTCTTCAAGGTGGTGACTTTATTTCCTTCAGATACACACCCAGAGGTGGAATTGCTGGATCATATGGTAGCTCTATCTTGAATTTGTTTAGGAATTCACCACATTGTTTTTTATAGAGGCTGCACCAGTGAGCATTCCCACCAATAGTGTATAAGAGTTCCCCTTTCTCCACTTCCTTGAGCTAACATTTTTTCTTACTCAAAGTTAAATCTCTTTGTCAGTTTCATTACAAAGAAATTTTGGGAAGCCTTCCAGAAGACCATTTGAAATGTGAATGTATGTCTAGCATAGATAATGACAAATCTCACGTAATTATATTGAGATATTAGCCTCTGATTGTGTATATGTGTTTATATGTATATATTGATAGGGTGTGTGATCAAAAACTGGAGAGACCTTTGTTGTAGGGAAAGGAGAACATGGAATGGTTCAGTAGGAGAACCAGGAGACAAAGAGACTTCTTCTTCTGTACTTTTGTTACCTTGTACTCAGCTTTCTCTGCTAGACTGTAACCTGTTGGGAGGCAGGGACCATTTCTTTTCATTTGACATCTCAGGCTCAGTAAAGAACATAGTACAAAGTGAAGAGCTGATAAACTGCTTTTCCTTGGGGAGAGTTTAAGGAGCAGGTGGTCAACAACTGTGAAAAAAGAACAAGGTTAAATAAGGTAAGAAATAAATGTTGGATTCAACATTTGAGATGACTTCATTGTATGAAGACAATTGAGGGAGGAAGCCAGACTGAGTGCATCAAGGCAGAAATGGGGAACAGACTCTAATGGATTAGGTAACAAAGGAAGGAGAGTTGGGGCAGCAGCCAGGGAACAGGAGAGAGATTAGATTCCTCTTATAGGCTGAGAAGAAGAGAACTGTGTAAAGAGAGAGATTGAAGAGCTATGAAAAAAGGAGACTAATTGATGGAGTTAAGTGCTGGAGAAAAGTGAACAGAGAGGAAAAGCAGAACATGGCGGAAAGATTATCTTTGAGCAGAAGAGGGGCCCCCTTTTCTCAGGGATTAGGAGATAGAAGAGAAATGTGAAATGCGCATAGCCTTGTGGGGAGGGGTGAAGGACGGTGAGCGAGCTTAGGTCTGATGGCAGTCAGGACCCCCTGAAGTGAATGCAAGGTAAGGACTCTGAAACTGTAAAAATTGATGAGTTATTTTCTGTCTTTAGAGTGTCTAACATTTGTTTGGCTAAAATGGGATGATAAGGTATATGAATACCTGAGTTCACTGGGAAAAAAAATGCAAAGTTGCTTAGAACCAAGTACTGGGTAATAAAATAAAGACGGGGGCCTAAAACTCAAAGAAGTGATAAAGCAGTGATATGGCATTTAGTTGGTTGGGGAAGGTACCATGGAAAAGTGGATCTTTTGAACTTGGCCTTTGAAGACTCAGAGATTTTTCGCCAGGGAAAAGAAAGGGAAAGTTCTTGTTTTCTCTCTCAAAACCAGAAGTGGCATATATGGATAAAAGTTTTCTTTGGTCTAGCAGCATGTTTATGTCCAGGAATTAGCTTTATAAACTTAGTAGATTTCCTCCCCTAGAGCACTGCTCGTTTGGGTTAACCAGAGAATTTCTCAACAGTGTATTGCTTGTGATTCCTTAGCACTTCTTCAAGATTTCTCCTTCCTCACTGAGCTTGTGAAGGTGTTAGCTTTCTTCCTATCTCTAGCCCTTAGCAGAGAGCATGACTCACAGTAGCTGCAGCTCAAAAAAACCAAAAAGAACAAAAAAGTGAGTTGAATTCTCCCACTCAGCCTTTGCTGTCAGCCTGTCCTTAGTCATGCTTTTGCATTCCAGTTAGCTTCCCCCCAAAGCCTCCTTTCTGTCTACACACCTCTATTATAGCTCATTTCTGATCATGTTCTAGTCTGTCATGTAACATGCCTATCTCTCCTACTGATTGACAGCGACGGAATCCTTAAGGACCCACCAGGAGCTCCACGGGGAGAGCGTTTACTTGGGATCATCCAATACAAAACACAAAAATAGGTTTGAACAATAGAGCCGACTTTATGCACTGTTTCTGTCTGGGAAGGCATAGGGTTCTTCTTCCAATCAAGGAAACTATTCATCTTCTCAGTGTGGAAGGGGGCCTCTGGAAAGCTGAGACCTAACAGCTTCTGCGGATTGGGTGGCGGGCTGCTGTGCTACGTGGCCACACGGTGGCTCCAGAGCCCTTTGTAGTAAACATGAACACATGTATTCCAGGGTCCCTGCCGAAGCTGCTTTCTGCTACATGGTTTCACCACACTTTTTCAAACTCACTGTAAAGAGAGAAGGATGGCATTTTTTAGTGATTGTGTTCGTATTATGATAGCTGAGCACATTCTGAGGTCTAAGTAATTTCCATGAGGCTGAGAGTAAGCATCAAATTCCATATGCTTGGACATTTATCATCTATGTTTGCTTATGAGTATCTATGCGTGTATTGTTACATCATATCCTTTACTATCTATAGCTACATCTGTATTTAATGTTTACTGAATTAAATGGTACTAAATGTTTACCATTGCAAGCATTTCCATAAATTATTATTTTTTAGGGAGGTGTAATTGATGTATAAAATTATATCATTTCCAGGTCTACAACATGTTTTGATAGTTATGTGTATTGCAAAATGATCACTGCAGTAAGTCTGGTTGACATCTGTCACTGTTTATAGTGACAAAAAAAATGTTTTTTCTTGTGATGAGAATTTCTAAGATCTATTCTTTTAGGAACTTTAAAGTAGGCAATGGAGTATTTTTACCTATAGTAACCACACCATACATGACATGCCTATGGCTTACGTATTTTATAATTGGAAATTTGTACCTTTTTACCCCCTTCACCCAATCTCCACCGTCTCCTCCACCACTGGCAACCACCAATCTCTTCTCTGTATCTATGAGCTCAGCTTTTTGTTTTTGTTTTTTTTTAAGATGACACATATAAGTGAGATCATATAGTATTTGTTTTTCTCTGTCTGACTTATATCACTTAGCGTCATGCCCTCAAGATCTATCCATGTTGTTGTGAATGGCAAGATTTCATTCCTTTTTTTTTTTTTAGAAAAAAAAAACAAGCTCTAGACAGTTTTACTAAAGAAAAATTTTTGCATGATTTACTTTTCACCAGTCTGTTCTGGCGTGCTTCTAATGGTATCAGAATCATCTGGATCAATGATAGCCAGGGTACATATTCGGTAGTATTTCCCACATACCGTGTCCAATTCAATATCATTGCCACTGTGGTGATGGACGCTGGTTTTGACCAACATGGTGTAGTATTCTATTGAGGATTTCGTCAAGGCTGGGCTGTTGTTGGTGAGGATGACCAGTTTCGCTTGTCATGTCTAATCATTTTCAGAGTCTGCTTGTATCCCAGTGAGTACCTTCCACTTTTCATAATGAGTTGGAGCCTAGAGTCGAACAACTCCAGTGACTTCTTCACTTTTTGTGGCCACCATCTTCCTGCCTTAGATGCGGGACAGCCCCAGCCAAGAGCAGCTGCCAAGATGGCCAGAGTGAGAAAGGAAAGAGCTCCCACCAAGATGTCAATCCTTTAGATTATTGAAAAATATTTCATTGTGCACTCATGCACACACACACACACACACACACACACTCACTCCACACTTTCTTTATCCAGTCATCCTTCAAAGGACACTTAGGTTGTTTCCACATCTTGACTATTGTACATGATGCTGCAGTAAATATGGGGGTGCATATGTCTTTTTGAGTGAGTGTTTTTGTTTTCTTCAGACACATATCCGGAAGTGGAATTGCTGGATCACATGGTACTTCTATCTGTAATTTTTTGAGGGACTGCCATATTGTTTGTCATAGCGGCTGCACCAATTTACATTCCCACCAGCAGTGCACTCGCGTTCCCTTTGCTCCACACCCTCGCCCACAGTTGTTATTTCTTGTCTTTTTGATAATAACCATTCCAGCAGCTATGAGGTGATATAAGTTATCTTATTTAATCTGTACGAACCCCTTGAAAATAGGTACTTTTTTCCTTTTACAAATGAGGAAATTGATGCTTAGAGAAGATAAATAGCCTGCTCAAGCACACAAAGCCTTTTACTTCTTTACAACCACAATGTGATGCCTCTGATAGTTCCTTTAACTTTCACAACATCTTAGTGATATATATGCATAGAGAAATAGCGGTTTATAGTCAACTGATTAAATAGGGAAGAAAGTCTTGGTTACCAAAGTGTTTGTCTCTGGTACCTGACCTGTTGAATTTTCGTTTCTTTTAGTGTGGGGATTTTTTTCTTTTTTAAGATTTTATTTATTTCTTTGACAGAGAGAGAGACAGCCAGGGAGAGAGGGAACACAAGCAGGGGGAGTGGAAGAGGAAGAAGGACCCTGGGATCACGCCCTGAGCTGAAGGCAGACGCTTAACGACTGAGCCACCCAGGCGCCCCTAGTGTGGGGATTTTGTCCTTGGTCAAAGTAGACACATTGCACCCACACTTATGCTACAGCAGAAGGATGGCTACTGGCATAGGCTACTGTAGGATGGAAGAAATCACTCCATTCCTGGAGAGCATTAACAGCCCCTCTTAAGCCTCAGGCATTACTGAAGGGATTTGCTTAAGAATCATGAACAGCAGCCATAAGCTGAGACATTGTGAGATCACCCATGTGATCCTTTTATTCTGGTCGCCATGGCCAAGGACTTCATACCAGGTGTTTAATGATCATTTTATTATATCTACTGGAATGTAATGATCAGATGTAGAGTGAAGGAAAAACTGTCTTTCTAACTCAGGTTCGTGGCCTATAACATGAGAAAGTAATTTACCATATTTCATAAGGTAGTTGTCAGGGTTAAATGAGGAAATGAATGTAAACTGTATGGCACATAGAAAGGGTTCCATGAATGTTGCCGTTATTCTTGGAGAATAATGGGTGGCAGTGTTGAGTCAAGGCAAGGAATTGGCAGAAGGAGGAAAGGAAAGGGCTGTGCAAAGGAAGGAAGGAAGGCCAGATACATGAGGGAGTGAAGGGCGGAGAACAGGGGCCCTTGGTTGCATCTGCAGGCTGCGAAAGCTGTTAGTTCCTCAGTCCTGATAACAACCAGCCCCAAAGTCATAGACTTTCTGGCAGAAGACTTAGAGATCATCAAATTTAACCAGGATGCATAAGAGAAAAATGAATTCTGGGACTTCTTCAACGTCAGCTAGCTGCAGCTCTTGGCCTAGAATCCAGAACTCCTGACTTTGGTTCTGGTGTTGTTTTACCACTGTTCACATGGTTTTTTGTTAATCTGGATATTTGCGAGCATGAGGCTGAGATAGATTTTGTCTGTATTACATGGGCTCACCTCAGAGCCTTGAGTTGCTGAAATAATGCCATCTGGAGCGGGGGGAGGGCAAGGTATTATAACTTTAAATCAAAAGGACAACTCACGCAGAGACTTAGTTCTCCTTGGCGTAGTCTCCTCAAGTTCATGGTGCATTCAATACATCTCTTCCTACAAAGGTTACGTGTAATGTGATTTTTCCCTGTTAGGAGAGAATGATGATCTCTTTTGTGTGTGACCTCTTCAAGATGCTCTCTATTATCTTTACTTATGATATAACCTTATAGAGACTTATTTCTCAGTAAGATCCCAAATATGAATAGCAGTAACTTGATTTTATGGGTTAATATATTTTCCATAGAGTTATGCTTTCTGAGTCTTCCTTAGAGAAAAAACATCTTACTTACATAGATATATTAGCACCTATCTTTTGTATACATGGCTACTGGATGAAAGGAAGTGGGGAGTAGTTCTTTGAATGGTTTCTCAAGGTTTAGAGGCTGTTAAAATGGAAGGACAATTTCCTCTAAAATTACATTGAAATTTTATTTGTGGGCCCAGAAATAGAGTCACTGTACCATTTTATTGGTTCATTTTTATACATTGTTAATGAGATTTTTCATTTCACTATTCAAATAAGTATCTTTTAGAAAAGATTATTCCTTCCCTCCCACTCTCAGATACACACATCAATATGGGTGAAGACAAAAATTGGAACCGTGATAACGCTAAGTTGAAACATTATGTTTATTGTGGCTTCTGATGACAAACGTACTGTTTATTGAATGAAATGTGGAAATTGTAGAACAGAAAGAAGAAAGTAAGAATGAATGGTAATTTCATCAAGCAAGTGGAGTTATGCTTCTGTTGAGAATTTGGTGTATGCCTTTCTAGAGAAAGATATCGTTACATGCGAATAGGAGTACAGTAGGTACTGCTGCTCTTCCGCTGTATAATCATTACTCGGTTTCCTGGAATCTCAGAGCAAAATCTTATTAAAAGGAGGCGCGGTCTAAAGGGAAACAGTGGTGAGCATAGAAAACAGAAACAGAGTAATTTCTTTCTGATGAAGAGCTCTGGACTTGTGACTGTTTCTGTGGGTTCCAGGGATTTTGCTGACGTGGGGTTCCGAGATTGAAAAGTGTCTGAATGATTGAAACCAAGAGACAGGGTGTAAAAAAGGAAGAGGAAGGAAAATACTAGCTTTCTTGATAAGTCAAAGATGGTGTTTAAATGGAACGGCATGTGTTGGTTCAGTTTCTGTGGTCTAACCTATCGAAATCGCTGTTCGCGTCAGCGGTGCCGTTGCAAACCCCTCTACGTTGACAGTTTTTGCCTCTTCAAAAAGCGCTACCAAAAACATCCCTGTATTAATGTTCTTATTCACTGGCACTTTATTTCTATGTGATTGATATCCATGCAGGGGATTTCTGGGTCTGAGGCCATATGAATTTTAAATTTAGTTGATATTGGCAGATTGTTTCTTAAAAACACCCTTGATGACTCACATTTCTGCTCGGAGTGCCTCTGGCAGCGCCGCCACCGTAGCCGTCACTAAAGAACATTGCTTTTCTGATACACGTATGCAGCTCGTAACATGGCTACTTCCATTTGTTTTTCTCTAACTACCTGCAAGTTCAAGCGTATCTTCATGGATTATTTGTTATTTCTTCACCGATTTTGGCAGAGCAGCTTTCGCCTATATAGCAATTTGTTTTTATAAAGTCAAATAAATCTACCTTCTTAAAAAAACCTTATTTTTCTTATTTTTTCCTAAAATGTTTAATCCCTTATTGTATATTTAAGCCTTTAATGTAGCTTAAATTTATTTTTACATATTGTTTAGATAGGGGTATGATTTTATTTTCTTTCAGATGACTGGTCATTTGTGCCAAGCTCTTCTCTCCTAGAGAATTTAGATATCTTTTTCATAATTAAGTTACCGTATATAGTGGGATCTATTTGGGTTTAGCGTTTTTGTGTTTTACGAACTATTTATCCTTTACCACACCAATGACAAATTGAATTGAATACAATGGCTTAATAGAGACAGGTTTTTGCCTAACTTTGGTAGGCAGCTTGCTCCAAGTTATAAAGCGACCTCCTGTCACAAAGTTACAAGAAAATTTGGGGTGCTTGGGTGACTCTGTCGGTTAAGCATCTGACTCCTGATTTTGGCTCAGGTCATGATCTCGGGCTAGTGAGACTGAGCCCCACATTGGGCTCCGTGCTGAGCAGGGAGTCTGCCTAAAATTCTCTCTCTTCTTCTCCCTCTCCCTATACACCCCTCCCCCGCTTGTGCGCCGGCGCTCTCTCTCTCTCTCTCTGTTTCTCTCTCTCTCAAATAAATAGATCTTAAAACAAAAAGATTCAAGAAAATTTACTTTCCCTCTGGGTAAGTCCAATTAGCAAACACAAGTAGCCTACAATCCCCCCACCTCGGTCTTAAAACCTCTCCCAAAGGTCGTTTCAGTGGAGTTGAGCTAGACTTAGTTCTGGTTTCTCTTCCCTGTTGCAATAGCCTTGAATAAAGTTTTCTTTGCCTGTTCTACTTTGTCTGGTACAATTTTTGCTTTGATAGAGCTTATATTCTTTGTTGTGGAAAATTTTCTCAGCTCTTTGTTGATGGTTCCCTCCTCACTGTCCTTGTTCTTTCATGGTTCTACCGGGACCCAAGTTTTTGTGGTTTGTTTGATCTTGTGGCTCTGCCATCCCTGAAGGCCTTGGGATCCCCTCTGGATCTCTGAATCTAGCCAGCAGATAGGAAAAGAGAGGGAGCATTGCCTTGGGAGGTTTTAATGGGTCAGGCCTAGAACTGGTATTCATCATTACATTTATATCCCATTGGCCAAACTCACTCACCGAAATATAAGCGAGTTGGGAAAATGTAGTCAAGCATGTGTCCAGGAGGAGAAAAAGAGGGTATTGTGAGTATAAAGAGACTTCTGTGATCATTTTCTCTGCTGGTCACTTAGGATCTGTCTCATATTCCTCCTACATGTAGAGCATATCATCCACCATCCCTCTCCAAGGCAGACAACCCATCTGGTCACTACACCCAGTTCCGAGTTTGGATTTCTGAGTGATATGCAGCCCCCCTGTGAGGGCTGGATGTGGCTACTTGTGAAGCACTGACATGTACACAAGGAAGAAAAGTTGTCTGCTCTTCCTACCGTCATAGTGATGGTGGAGCAGGGATGGGATAAACACAAAGAAAACTCTACTCAGGAAAAGAAAAGGAAAAAAAAAAAGAAAGAAAGAAAAGGATGAGAGACATACAACAATCTCCGGTCCATATTTTGAAGTTCTGTTAAGCAAGCATTATAAAGGTGTCCTCGCCTGAAGATGAAGAAACTCTTTGTGTGGCTCTGAGTCTGCTTTTGGAGAGGAATTTCCTTGGTACCATTCCTCATGGCCCCTGGCTCTTCTTCTGGGAGGTTCTTTCTCCTCCATTACCTTTTATATTCACATCAGACATAGACTTTGATGAGTCCGCCTTTTTTGGGAGTGTGTGTAGCTCTCATTGTCCCTTTATTCTGGAGGGTTGTATTAAGACCTTTCCAAATCAGGTTCCTTTAAACCAGCCTTGTGATTTCTTTGGCAATTCTATCTAAATTTTGATGGTTTTTAATAAAAAACTTACTTTCAGTAAGCTCCAAATACTGGTTACCACTCACACAGATTTTCCCTAGACATAATTCTTAAGCTTTCCCTGTGTATTTCTTCACTCTCATATCGCTCAACTTAAGAGTGACGACTTTGAGTTGTAGCTTGGTGGGAAGGTGGCAACCTTATTTTATATCTGCTGTGCAGCTGCGTTCCCTTGCTTAGCTGAAAAGTCTCTTTGGATTTTGTTGCTTAAGGTGTTTTAAAATCTTATTTCTTAATTTTTGGTGAAAGAAGAGACAGATTTTCCAATCCTGTAAATCGTTCTGACTTTGGACTTTATTCTTTTCTGTTATTGCTTGAAAACCGGACGAATTCTTACCTGAGCTCATCTTTTATATGTAATACCTGCTGACAGCAGGCAATAGTAGCCAATATATATGATCTCTGTATAACTTTCCAACCACTTCCCTGGAGCTCCAGACTTGTAGGCAGTGGCCTGTCTTTCAAGTTATCACAGACAGCAGTTTCATCAAATGTTTTGCCTGGCATTAAAAGGGTCTCTGGCCTTCCAGACTCTCATGTTTGTTTCCTTGGACTTCATGTCAACCCCACACATTTTAGGTTTTTTTGTTGTTTTGTTTTGTTATAAAGGCTCTCCACTTCAGGGTGATAGGTTCTATGGAAATTAGAATCAAGAATATTAGCCATTATAACAGACAAATTCCCAAATCATAATGGCTTAACACAGTGAAAGTTCATACTTTGCTTACCCAAAATTTAATGTAATGTTCAGTAGGTAGCTTTCTATATGGTTATTTAAGGAGCCAGATGACTTATTTATTTAGGCCAAAATCTAGCCACCTGACATACTACCTGGATAAATCTTTGAGCTTGTAGGTAATAGCCACTTGAGAAAAACCTGACCTCTCTCCCCATCACTCTTTCATTCAGCACATGTCTACGTGCTGGGAAGCACTGGGGGGCAGAGGTTTTGAGCACTGATTTACCCAAATGGCACTGTCCTCTGAGAACTCTTTCATATATTTTATTTAATTAATTAATTAATTTATTTTTTAGAGATTTTATTTATTTGACAGAGAAAGGGACAGCCAATGAGAGAGGGAACACAAGCAGGGGGAGTGGGAGAGGAAGAAGCAGGCTCCCAGAAGAGCATGAGCCCGATGTGGGGCTCGATCCCAGAACCCTGGGATCACGTCCTGAGCCGAAGGCAGACGCCTAACGACGGAGCCACCCAGGCGCCCCTCTCTTTCATATATTTTATTTATTTATTTATTTATTTATTTATTTTTTTTAAAGATTTTATTTATTTATTTGACAGAGATAGAGACAGCCAGCGAGAGAAGGAACACAAGCAGGGGGAGTGGGAGAGGAAGAAGCAGGCTCCTAGCAGAGGAGCCTGATGTGGGTCGATCCCATAACGCCAGGATCACGCCCTGAGCCGAAGGCAGACGCTTAACCGCTGTGCCACCCAGGCGCCCCTCTTTCATATATTTTAAATGCAGAAAAGTCTAAAGCAGCTTATTGCCATTCAAAACAGAGATAGTTTAACAGGAATTCAGGCTGCCATCTTGCATCAATCCAAGGAACATCATTCATAATTATCCACGTGAATCCTGTGCCCTTGAGTTGTGTGATGCTGTCAGGAGGATAGAGCACAGTTCACCATAGTTCTTTTTGTAACTTTAAAACTGGTTACACCTACTCTGTTGGAAAGTTATACCCACTTTGGGAAGTTAATGAGGATCCTTTTGAACTTAAACTTTTATAGATTTCGTTTTTCCTCCCAAGCTTACTGAGATATAATTGACACATAACATTGCATAAATTTAAGGTGTACTAAATGTTGATGTGATTCACTTACATGTTGCACAATGATCGCCGCTCTGGTGCTAGCTGACACCTTCCATCATGTTCAGTAATTACCATTTCTTTCTTTGTGGTGAGAACATTTTAGACCTACTGTTTCAACAAACTTTCAAGAGTATAATACGGTATTATTAATTATAATCACCATGCTATATATTAGATCCCCAGAACTTATTAATCTTTTAACTGGAAGTTTATGCTCTTTGACCACTGTCTCCCCATTTCCAAACTCTCTAGCAAGACAACCACCCTCTAGTCTCTGTATCTATGAGTTTGGCTTTTTTAGATTCCTCATGTAAGTGATACCATACCATATTTGTCTTCTGCTGGTCTTACTTATTTCACTTTAGGGAGCCAGGTTATTTCAATTTTATGGCCTTGAAATTTATGCTGGATCCATTGCATCTGGTTGGTCAAAAAGGGAAAAATGTGTGGGAAGTTTTGATGAGAGGCACCCGTCACTCCCACTCACATTCTAATGGCTGGAATTCAGCCATGTGATTGCATCTCCTTGCAAGTGAGACTGGCAAATATTGTTTAGCTGTGTTTCTGGAAGGGAAAGGAAAACTGATTTTGCTGAACACATAGCAGTAACTGCCACATCTTTTGTTTTCCTTCTTTAGAGCCTAACCCTCCAGTCTTCTGCTGGGGGAGGTGGAGAGGCAATCTTCTGCTTGTTCTGATTGGAGTTGTGATATGTTCCCTGCCCCCCAGCTCTATGGACATATAATAGGCATATAATACTGTGTAAGTTTAAGGTATGTAAGATGATGATTGATATACATATATGTTGTTAAATGGTAAGCACAATAAAGTTAGTTATCATATCCAACACCTCACATAGATAGCTCTATTTTGTCTGTATGACGAGTACTTTTAAGATGTACTTTCTCAGCACCTTTCAAATAAAGAGTAAAATATCATTAAGTGTAGTCGCCATGCTGTATATTATATCCCAGAACATATTGTTGGGGAAGATCATTGAGAAGACCTGACCACCAGTTGACCCATGAGCTGGATCCCAGCAACTGGAGGCACTTCACCCCTCCCCTATTCTTGAAATGTGGATTCCACTTGCTTTCCCTGCTCCTGAAGGCCACTCCAAGGACCTAGCCTTGAGATAGTGATGTGATGTTGAAACCATCTGGCCAGTACTGGACGTTATATGTGACTGAACCCGGTTAAGACCTCTATTTAAACGTTCAAGATTTGGTGACAGGCGTGGAGATCTACTTGTCTTGCTGCCTGAGAAAAGCTTGTTTGTAAGTTCCCTTTTGCTTACTGAAACTGCTATCTACCAACCTGGAGTGGCCTGTGTCTTTCTTTGGTGTCTCCCTACCATCTACAAAGGGGGGCTGGTTTCAGATTGCACCTGGAAAGCTACTGAGGAGCTTGTGATCCAAAATATATTCATCTCGTAACTGGAAATTTGTACCCTTTGAACACCTTCACCCATTTCCCCCACCTCTCCCTGTCCATGAGACCCACCAGTCTACTCTTTCTGTGAATTCAGTTTTCTTAGATTCCACATATAAATGGGATCATACAACATTTGTTTTTCTCTGTCTTTTTTTTTTAAAGATTTTATTTATTTATGTGACAGAGACAGCCAGTGAGAGAGGGAACACAGCAGGGGAGTGGGAGAGGAAGAAGCAGGCTCCCAGTGGAGGAGCCTGATGTGGGACTCGATCCCAAAACGCCAGGATCACGCCCTGAGCCGAAGGCAGACGCTTAACGACTGCGCTACCCAGGCGCCCCTGTTTTTCTCTGTCTTATTTCACTTTGCATAATGTCCTCAAGGTCCATCCATGTTGTAAGTGGCAGGATTTCTGGGTGTTTGTTTTTATTTTTTTATGGCTGGATAGTAGTCCATTGTGTGTGTGTGTATTATCACATTTTCTTTATCCATTCATGCATTGATGATCACTTAGGTTGTTTTCATGTTTTGGCGACTGTAAATAATGATGCAATAAGTATGGGTGTGCAGATAGCTCCTTGAGATAGTGATTTTATTTCCTTCAGATATATACCCAGAAGTGGAATTGTTGGATCATATGATCAGGTAGGTTTGGAGGTTATGCTCTGCAATTGGATAGAGCTGAGAATTTGCTTCCCTGACTGCATGGGTCCATAGAACAGACTTCATGGCAGCTATAGACCATTGGCTAGGGATCCAAACTGGGGAAAATCGCCAACCAAACTCTCTGGCCAGACTGGGCCACTGGCTTGGTTCTTCAGATGGACAGAGCTGCTGGCTGAAATCTTGGCTCAGGCATAGCTGTGAGAAGAATGTGGTCCTCCAAGATCCAAGCACTAGTTGTTACAACTCCACCTGCCTTCTCTAGTTGATCCCTAGTGGTCTAGCCCTATAGATTCTCTCAGTGATCCTCCTGATGGAAGCCCTGAGTGGGCCTTCTGAGAAATGTCCTCCAATGCTGGGGCAGCTCAATGTCCACTCTGGACTCTGTTTTCCCACTGGAGGAACCATAGGCCCAAGGGAGCCCTCTCCTCATGGTGCTGTGCTGGCCTGGGGGAGGGGAAATGAGGTCAAAGTGAAACTGCTCCTTTTACCCTTCTAATATGGTTCTTCTTGATCCTGTCACCCAGGAGGGTGCCTCAGCCTCACCCCCAGGTACTGGGATTTTCACGGTGATGTCTTGTGTGTGAATAGTTGGTAGGTGGTCTTCTTGTGAGGGGGCCTTAAGCCAGAAACGACCCATGTTGCCATTTTGATGATGTCACCTTTCTTGTTTCTTTCTTTTTTAAAATTTAATTTAATTTATTTATTTGACAGAGAGAGGGAGAGAGCACAAGCAGGGAGAGCAGCAGGCAGAGGGAGAGGGAGAAGCAGGCTCCCTACTGAGTAATAGCTGATGTGGGACTTGATCCCATGACCCTGGGATCATGACCTGAGCAGAAGGCAGATGCTTAACCAACTGAGCCATGCAGGCACCCCATCTTTCTTGTTTCTTAAATAGTCTTGCAGTCAATCCACTTTAGTCTCCCATTCAACCTTTTTTTCCAGAGATATGTGTTGTCACCAATTCTGATCCTTTGGGGATTTAACAGTATAAATTGGTTTGTTTTGGCTTTCCTCATACTGACAGGAGTTCATGTTCTCAGGTCTGAAACATGACTGACAAAGCATCATTTGCTTTCTAGCTTCCAAGATTTTGTTGCTGTTATGTGCTCTTCCATTATCCCTGTCATTGTAGGTTTGATTTGCAATAAATTCCCTGTGAATGCATGTTAGTAAGCTTTCAGGAAGGATCAGGAGTAGACCCAGTTGCTTAATCCACCACCTTTACCCCATCGGCACTTTCTTTTTATAATTTTCTTGAACATCATTTTCTATCTTCCAAGGGAAAGGTTGAATGCATTTTGATATATTACTAGCATAGAAATATATCCAATAAAAAGAATGTTAACTTCTTTCCATGCATCTTGGAGTGATTTCTAATGTATTATGTTAAAGAAAAACCAGAACTGGACAATAGTTAAAGCAGTAAAACCAGATTTTTTTCAGGAACTATTGTAATGGGGGAAAAAAGACCTCCATATGGAACTGGGCTCAATTCCTAATATAGCATGAGCAAGTGGGACTTTATAGCCAAGGCTGAGTGGGAGCCAGTGGATGAAAAATTGTAAAGAGGAAATACTAGGGGTAAGGGGGAATTCTGGCTACACGAACTTACCAGGACTCCTGCTGAAGGCAGGCCAAGATGATCAGATATCCGAGGTAGGGGATGAGGAATCTCCTCATACATTATGGAATCAGATATTGAGAGTTGATTTGCTGTAAACTCACTTAGGATTCTTGCTAAAACTGGGCTGTGTAGCAGGACAGACACTGAAGCTCAAGGGCAAAGCGTAGCTGAAAAGAGGGCTTAGAGGAGCCGAACTAAAGTCTGATCAAGGAAAGAGCCTTTGTCAACTGTTAAATGACTACATAAAGATGTGTGTGTGTGTGTGTGTAAAACATATGATTATATAATTACAGAAAAGGATTTTAACATTGGCTACCAGGCTGGAGGAAGGAGGCATGTGTTTGGGAGGAGAAAATCAACTACTTAAAGAGGAGTCCACAAAAATAGCAGTTGTCTCTTAATTCTGTTTCTTTAAAATTTGCAGTATATGTGATTATGTGTCTAAAGACATACTTGAAAGACTGCTTAGAATATATTAATTGTGATGTGGTGGTAAAAGATGGCCGAGAATTTCTCGATGGCCCTCCTGTTAAGATATGGACATCCGTGAACTCTCCCCTCAGATCTGGACAGATTTGCTGACTGCTTTGACTGGCAGAACATAGCAGAAGTGAAGCTCCACCACATGCTTGAAAGGATGCTTAAAATAGTACTTGTATTATCTCTCAATATGGGCATTTCAGATGATTTTCTTGCTCATGATTTCAAAAGAGGTAGTGTAGAGTAGTAATTGAAAACATTTATTCTGGAGCTAGATTACTTGGGTTCAAATACCATGTCTGTCACTAACTATTTAATCTGGAGCGGGTTAACTAACCTTGTGAGCCTCAATTTTCTCATCTGTAAAATGGGGATAATAATAGTACCTGCCTGATGAGATTGGTATGAGGAGTGGCTGAACTAATCCATGTAAAACACTTAGAATAGTGCCTAATAGATGTGAACTACCATTAGCAATAAATGTGTTCTTCAAATTATTTTCCCCAAGCTTGTGGAAAAAAGATACCAAGAATGGTAATATGGATATACACTTCCCTTCATTCTTTTTTTTTTTAATGTTTTTTTATTATATTATGTTAGTCACCATACAGTACATCCCCGGATTCCGATGTAAAGTTCGATGCTTCATTTAGTTGCGTATAACACCCAGTGCACCATGCAATACGTGCCCTCCTTACTACCCCTCATCGGTCTATCCCAATCCCCCACCCTCCTCCACTCTGAGGCTCTCAGTTTGTTTCTCAGAGTCCATAGTCTCTCATATTTCATTCCCCCTTCTGATTACCCCTCCTTTCTTTATCCTTTTCTTCCCCACCGATCATCCTAGTTCTTATGTTCCATAGATGAGAGAAATCATATGATAATTGTCTTTCTCTGATTGACTTATTTCACTTAGCATTATCTCCTCCAGTGCCGTCCATGTTGCAGCAAATGTTGAGAATTCGTTCTTTCTGATAGCTGAGTAATATTCCATTGTATATATGGACCACAGCTTCTTAATCCAGTCATCTGTTGAAGGGCATCTCGGCTCCTTCCATGATTTGGCTATTGTGGACAATGCAGCTATGAACATTGGGGTGCATATGGCCCTTCTCTTTACTACGTCTGTATCTTTGGGGTAAACACCCAGCAGTGCAATGGCTGGATCATAGGGTAGCTCAATTTTTAACTTTTAAAGGGACCTCCACACTGTTTTCTAGAGTGGCTGTACCAACTTGCATTCCCACCAACAATGCAAGATGGATCCCCTTTCTCCACATCCTCTCCAACAATTGCTGTTTCTTGCCTTGTGTATCTTTGCCATTCTAACTGGCGTAAGGTGGTATCTCAGTGTGGTTTTGATTTGAATTTCCCTGATGGCTA
>NC_048218.1:140415394-140448037 GCF_002007445.2 Ailuropoda melanoleuca | reverse complement strand
GAATGTTGAACCACACTTGCATCCCAGGTATGAATCCCACTTGATCATGATGGATAATCCTTTTAATGTACAGTTGGATTCTATTAGCCAGGATCTTATTGAGGATTTTGGCATCCATATTNGAGGATTTTGGCATCCATATTCATTAGAGAAATCGGTCTGTAATTCTCCTTTTTGAGGGGGTCTTTGCCTGGTTTGGGGATCAAGGTAATATTAGCCTCATAGAATGAGTTTGGTAGCTTTCCTTCTGTTTCTATTTTTTGAAATAGCTTTAGGAGAATAGGTATTATTTCTTCTTTGAATGTTTGGTAGAATTCCCCAGGAAAACCGTCTGGGCCTGGAGTTTTATTATTTGGAAGGTTGTTTATCACTGACTCAATTTCTTCATAGTTAATTGGCCTATTTAAGAAATCAATTTCTTCCTGTTTCAGTCTTGGTAGTTTATAGGTTTCCAGGAAGTCCTCCATCTCTTCCAGATTGATTAGTTTATTGGCGTATTNCATATAGCTGTTGATAAAAATTTCTAATAATCCTTCCAATTTCAATGTTGTTGGTCGTGACCTCTCCCTTTTCACTCATAATTTTAATAATTTCGGTCCTTTCTCTTTGCTTTTGGATAAGTCTTGCCAGTGGTCTGCCAATTTTATTGATTCTCTCAAAGAACCAGCTTCTAGTCCTGTTGATTTGCTCTTCTGTACTTCTGGTTTTTAATTCATTGATTTCTGCTCTAATCTTGGTCAACTCCTTCCTTGTCAGTGGGTTAGGCCTGTCCCTCTGTTGCTGTTCCAGTTTCTTGAGGTGAGAATATAGAAACTGCATTTTAGATTTTTCTATTCTTTTGAATGAGGCTTGGATGGCTATGTATTTCCCCCTTAGGACTGCCTTTGCAGTATCTCGTAGGTTTTGGACCGTTGTGTTTTCGTTCTCGTTGGTCTCCATAAATTGTTTAAATTAATTTTTGATTTCCTGGTTCATCGAGTCCNTTATCGAGTCATTCTTGAGCAGGATGGTTCTTAGCCTCCAAGTGTTTGAGTTTCTTCCAGGTTTTTCCTTGTGGTTGAGTTCCAATTTCAGAGCGTTGTGGTCTGAGAATATGCAGGGGATAATTTCAATCTTTTGGTATTGGCTGAGACCTGTTTTGTGTCCCAGAGCATGATCTATTCTTGAGAATGTTCCATGGGCATTTGAATAGAATGAGTATTCTTTGGTTCTGGGGTGTAGTGTTCTATATATATCTATGAGGTCCAACTCGTCGAGTATGGCATTCAAAGCCTTTGATTCTTTGCTTAGTTTTTGCCAGGGTGTTCTGTCTATTTCTGATAGTGGGGTGTTGAGGTCCCCTACTATTAATGTATTTTTATCTATATGTGTCTTTCTTCTGGTTAAGAGTTGGCTTGTATATCTTGCTGCTCCCCTGTTGGGGGCATATATATTAATAATTGTCATATCCACTTGTTGAATACTTCCTTTAAGAATAATATAGTGCCCTTCTGTATCTCTCTCTATGGCCTCTAGTTTAAAATCCAGTCTATCTGATATGAGAATTGCTACTCCAGCTTTCTTTTGAGGTCCATTTGCGTGGAAGATGGTACTCCATCCCCTTACTCTAAGTCTGAATGCATCTTTGGGTTCAAAATGAGTCTCTTGTAGACAGCAAATGGATGGGTCATGTCTTTTTATCCAATCTGCAACCCTGTGGCGTTTTATGGGAGAGTTTAAACCATTTACATTGGCACTGAGAACTGAGAGATAGAATTTTAATGATGCCATGTTGCCAGTAAAGTCTTTGTTTGTATTGGTTCTGGCTAAATCTTAGAAATATACACTGAAGTATTCATGGGTAAAAGGGCATGATATATGCAACTTACTTGCAAGTAGTTCAGAAACAATAGTATGTATATATAGAGAAAATGGTAAGTGAAATGTAGCAAAATGTTAAAAACTGGTGACTGTGGTTCAAGAGTCTTTTGCAGTTCTTTCAAAGTGAAACACAGACTTAAATGTAAAACGTAAGATAAAAACCTTTAAAGAAAAGACGGGAGAAAACTCCTTGTGACTGTAAGTNCTGATACCTTTGCCTTGGTACGTGAGAAATTTCTTTGCCCTGGCCGCTTTCAATACTGTATCCTTGGATCTAATATTTGCGAATTGCACTATGACGTGACGTGGCGTAGGTTTGTCGTGGTTGAGCTTGGGAGGGGTCCTCTCTGCCTCTTGGACATGAATGTTTATTTCCCTCGCTAAATTAGGGAAGTTTTCAGCTACAATTTGTTCAAATATCTCTTCTAGACCTCTGTTTTTCTCCACCCCCTCAGGGATGCCGATGATTCTGACATTGGATCGTTTCATAGAGTCAGTAATCTCCCGTAATCTACATTCGTGGGCGTGGATTTTTTTAAGACNCCCGTAACCTACATTCGTGGGCGTGGATTTTTCTAAGTCCAGCTTCTATTTTCGTTTTTTCCTCTACTAACCCATCCTCCAATTCGCTAATACATTCCTCTGCTTCGGTGACCCTGGCCGTCAGAGCCTCCAGTTTTGCCTGCATTTGGCACATAGAATTTTTAATTTCTGTCAGATTCACTCTCATTTCCATCCTTAGGGGTTCTGTATTCTCAGTTACATTTTTGTTAATACTTTTTTCAAGTGTACTCATCATTTTGACCATTGTTACTCCAAATTCCATTTCTGATAATTTGGTTACATCCATATCCATTATTTCTGTGGCAGAGGCCACAGACTCACTGTCTTTTCTTTGCTGGGGTGGGGGGCTTCTCCTTCTTGTCATTCTGATGAGGAGAGATTGCGGGGTTGTCCAGAGCCCAAATTATTGACTGGGACCCAGGCCATGTACCCTTGTTTTATAGGGATCTTAGGGATGTGGGCTTCTTCTTTAAAGATTTTTTTTTTAATATTTTATTTATTTATTTGACAGAGATAGAGACAGCCAGCGAGAGAGGGAACACAAGCAGGGGGAGTGGGAGAGGAAGAAGCAGGCTCATAGCGGAGGAGCCTGATGTGGCTCGATCCCATAACGCCAGGATCATGCCCTGAGCCGAAGGCAGATGCTTAACCGCTGTGCCACCCAGGCGCCCCTCTTCTTTAAAGATTTTATTTATTTATGTATGTGACAGAGAGCCAACCAGCGAGAGAGGGAGCACAAGCAGGGGAGTGCGAGAGGAAGAAGCAGGCTCCCAGCGGATGAGGGACTCCTTTCCGGAATGCCGGGATCACGCCCTAAGCTGAGGACAGGTGCTCAAGGACTGCACCACCCACGTGTCCTGGGTTGTGGGCTTCTTGATTTTTCAGCCTGCCTTCTGGGGGAGGGACCTGCTGGCCGGTACTCAGGAAACCCTCTTTGGGTAGAGTCTCCGTATCCCCTGCGAGGGGGAATGGGGATGGGCACACTGTGAGCCGGTATTTCTGGGCTTTTGTTCTCTGGCGGCTTTCCCTGGTGGTCTGCTGTGCCTTTTCTGAGAGTCAGAGCAGCAGCGGCCGAAATTCAGCCTCTGTCACAGAACGGAGGGATCTCGGACCGTTCTCCACTGATGTTCTGGCCGCTTTAACTCTGTTACTGTTGGTGCTGCTCGACCCTGCAGCGTCCTGGCATGTGCTCCCCACACCCGGCGTCCCAGCCCTCACTTCCAGGGCCAGCGCATCTCTGTCCTTTGTGTTTCTTACACTGCCAGCCGCCCCCGCACGCTCCCGGAGCTCCCGATCTCAGTCTGTTTCCAGTGAGCACACCGGAATTCCGGAGTTCCGTGAGAAGTCTGGTGGCGCGCGCTCCCTGCTTATGGTCTCAGTCTGCTGTCTCGCGGGTGCTGTCCGCGAGTCCGCCCGCTCCCCCGTGCAGGTGGCTACCGCTTCCTGTCGCCCGAATGCGGCAGCTCCCTCCCCCTTCTGTTTGTCTTCCGATATCTGTGTGCGGTTTCACGGCTCCCTGCTTCGTACCTCACTACTCAGCGCTGGAGATGTTCATTTGTAGAGATCCAGATGTATCTTCCTGCGTCTCAGTCTGATTCCGTGGATGTTCAGGCTGGTCTGGTACGTATCCAACTCGACTCGGGACCGGCTGAAAAAGGGTTCCCCCACTTCTCCGCCATCTTAACTCCTCCTCCTCAAGATGTTTTTCAAACCACTAATAAAAAGCTTTCGGGAGCCTTGTGGATGTTCAACAGCCATTCTTTACTCCACTCTGGAAGCCTCTGTGCAAGCAAAACAGAGCTATGCCTCCTTGTAGGGTCAGCACCCCTCTACCCTACTTGGAAGAAGTCTAAGGCGACAGCTCCCACAGCGCCCATAGGCCGTCTGCCCCTACCGGCCAGAAGATCCCGCCCGCTCCACTTCCCTTCATTCCTAATAGATTCTTTGCTAATGAACCCAATATATAGTATACAGGGTTAAGGAAGTAGAGATAAAATCTCATGAAAGCAATTTTGAGTTTTATTTTATTCCTCAAGTATAAAGTACACAATTGGTATCTAAAAGAGAGTAATGTACAGCTAAATTGTAGTGTATGTGGTAGGTACTTAGACTAAAGCAAGAAGGAGCCACAACCTTAGGAGCTGGAAGAGGGAAATTGGGGCTGGACTGGAGAACTTGTGGAGGACTAGGAGTATGACCAACAATGAAAAGGATTTAAAAAAAAAAAGTCTTCAAGAAGTTAGGAGAGCTCTCCAGTTCCCAGAATTTATGTCCTTTGGAAGGCTAGAGAGTTTAAGAAGCTCTTTGGTTAGATGCCATCTCACCAAAGTTTTAACTCTAGTTTATTGCGGAATATTTTTCTTATGAAATGGAAGTTAAGACAATACAGGAAATAAATGAGAATTATAGGATTTCCTCCATGGCTCGATTTAAAGTAAGGCATTATCTATAGATTCATTTCCCTAAAGCTGTGCCAATGCAAGTAAACTAAGTGGAGAAGAAATTCTCCTGATGATACAGGCCAATAAAACCCGCTCTTAATGTATTTTGGATTTGAATAATGCACACTGACTTTTTACATTTATTTGAACGCATTTGTTAGCTGTGCTATCATCTTCACTCTGGCTGTATGGAAATGTCCAAATTATGTGGTAATAAGATGCATATGACCTAGTTCTCAGAAATCATTAAACTAGAGATGGATCTTTCTTTATGATATTTTAATGTCAGAGGGTAAAATATTTTGTTTTATCTTCTTGTCCTAAGGAGTGTAGTCTCGTAATGTGGGTCTAGATGGAGGATGAATGGAATGTTGGAAACAAACTCAATTTTCTCTTTCCTCAACTGGCTTCAAATAATCTGTTGCAATTCTGGGTCATCAAATAGGACATATATTTGAATGTCTACTCTATGTTAAGCAGTCTGGAGAATTTAATGGAAGGTTTAAGGATTTGAGAGGACTTTAAACCTAGTTTTGGTAATATTGTATGCAATTATGATACAAGGCAGTATGATATAAGAGCTATGTTATTTTATTTAATGCATATATGTCTGATCTAATTCTGAAAAAAGGATTTCAGGAGTCAAATAAAGTCTGTAATTGAGTTAAAACTTCACAGTATTGAGATATTCTAGAGAATGAGATGAATTTTATCCAAAAGGATTAGATAAGGTGTTTGAGAATGACCCGGATTTTGATGAATAGAATGGAGACCCACGTAAACAACTGAATCAACTGAATCTACTCTGCAGGTCAAAGGGTGATATGTCTCAGCCAAATACCCTAAAACTATTTTTTAGTTGCTGTGAGCCTTGCTATGTGTCGTGCACTGGAAATTTAGCATTGCTCTCATTGTCATTCAACTTGTGTAAGAGGGAGAACTAGAATTAGAACTCAGGAATCTCTTATTTCAAAACCATTACATTTTATTGTTTGTTGCTGTGTAAATTGGAACTTCTTGGTAAATCACCAAAGGAAGGCTACCATTCTTTTTTTAAAAACAATTTTTTAATTGCTGTGTAGTTGACATTACAATATTATGTTAGTTTCAGGTGTATAACGTAGTGAATCAACATTTATATACATTATGAAGTGATCACCACAATAAATCTAGCTACTGTCACCATATACAATTGCTGTCTTATTATTAATTATATTCCTTATGCTATACATTACATCCTATGTCTTCTTTATTTTATAACTGGAAGTTTGTGCCTTTTAATCCCTTCTGCCTATTTCATTGTTCCTCTCCCTCCCTGCTTCCCCACCAAATTGTTCTCTGTATCTAGAGGTCTGTTTCTGTTTTGTTTATTCATTTGTTTTGTTTTTCGGATTCCACATATAAATGAAATCATATAGTATTTGTCTTTCTCTATCTGACGCTTCATCTGGTGTAAAACCCCCAGGTCCATCCTTGTTATTGTAAATGGCAAGATCTCATTCTCCTTTATGGCTGAGTAGTATTCCCTTATTTATATATACCCCATTTTCTTTATCCATTCATTTATTGATGGACACTCGGGTTGCTTCCATATCTTGGCTATTGTAAAGTATGCTGCAATAAACACGGGGGGTGCATATATCTTTCTGAATTAATAATTTTGTTTCCTTTAGTTAAATATCCAGAAGTAGAATTGATGGATCCCATGGTAGTTCTATTTTTAATTTTTTGAGGAACTTCCACAGTGGTTTCCAAAGTGGCTGCACCATTTTGCATTCCCACCAACACTAAATGAAGTTTCTGTTTTCTCCACATCCTTGCTGACACTTATTTCTTGTCTTTTTGAAAGTAGCCATTCTGACAGGTGTGAGGTAATATCTCATTGTGGTTTTGATTTGCGTTTCCCTGATGATGAGTGATCTTGAGTGTCTTTTCATGTGTCTGTTGGCCATCTGTAGGTCTCCTTTGGAGAAATGTCTGTTCAGGTCCTCTGCCCACTTCTTAATTGGATGGAAGGCTACCATTCCTTGTTTATACATAAATCATTGGACGCTGGATGAAAAGACAGCATCCGGCATTTTAAAATCATTTGTTGGTAGAGGCAGAAATTAACCTACAAAGAGCAAACAAGCAAGCAGAAAAGCAGAAACAAGATAAAGTAATGGAAAACAGTTTTTAAATATTGTAAATAAGTAGATTATGTCTTTTGAGATCCAATAATAATGGCATTATTTTGCATATGAATGACAGAGTTATAAACACATAAAATTTCAATTATCTGGATTAAATAAAGTTCTTTTTAGAGTAATACACCCAGCAAAAAAAATGTAGGAGAGTAAATTGTTTATTGACTATGGCTAATTTAGAGACTATGTGGTAGAGAACATTATAAAATTTAGAAGACATTTTTCAGAAATGAATATTGTAGAATTTAATTAAGTATAAAATAGCAAAATTAAAAATAAATATGAATAAGATTCATTTGTGAGAGGAAGAGAACACACGAAATATAAACTAGTGGAACAACAAAGAGAAATCTTTAACCGCAGTGCTGGGAGACATTAAATCCTCTGAAGAAAGGGATAAAGAAAAGGGGGGTAATCAGAAGGGGGAATGAAACATGAGAGACTATGGACTATGAGAAACAAACTGAAGACTTCAGAGGGGAGGGTGGTGGGGGAATGGGATAGACTGGTGATGGGTAGTAAGGAGGACACGTATTGCATGGTGCACTGGGTGTTATACGCAACTAATGAAGCATCGAACTTTACATCGGAATCCGGGGATGTACTGTATGGTGATTAACATAATATAATAAAAAAATCATTAAAAAAAAATAAATCCTCTGACAAAAGTTCCGCGGAGACCAGTGACTGCCAAGTGCACGCTCCTCAGGCTGGACCAGGATTGGAGGTGTGAATAAGGAAGCAGCTGATGTGTAGAATTGGTTTTTAAAAAATGTAAAAATGCTTGGGGTTGACATTTGTTAAAACCCATTCCACTAAAACAGTATACTTTTTAATAAGTACACAAGAAACCAAAATGTCAAAAGACGAATCAATCTTTTAAGATCTTTTGGAGCTGTACTTAGTCTCACTCCTACTGTGACTCTTTCACTTGGAAATTACTCACAACAAAAGAACAAGTCTCTCATTTTTGTGGTCATAGGGGATAATAGAGATGCTATTTGAATTGTAAAAACATTTTTAAAAATGCTTACTTTATAATAAAATGGCACTTTAATCTGGAGAACAATTCGTTTTCACATTTGCTACCTAATACACTGCATGCTTTCCATTGATCATCATGATGACTTTAATTATTAAACATGAAATAAATTCCCTTCTTCTCCATTAGGCTATTTAACTTTAATTTTCATAATGTAATGGAGTAGGAAAGGTCAAGGGCTCCCCTCTTGTAAGAAATTTCATTCATCTTCTAGGCAAGAATGGCTTTAAGAAAAGATCAAGTTACATAGGTGCTCAAGGAGATAGGTTCTAGAGGGCAGCGAAGGACCTAAGGCCCTTTGAAAATGTTTTTCAAGAATTAAGTATTTTCTAGTTGGACTGTGTATTTTATTTCCTTTATCCCTCTCCCTGCAAATACTAAGCCTCTGGCCCATGAGGGGACACTTTTGCTGCTGGGCTGTAGAGGGGACAGAACTCTAACATTCAGTCTTGAAGATGCCATACATATGTGGGGGAAGATAATGCAAGAGTGGGTCCTACCTCAAGGTCACCTCAGGGTCACATGCATCACTAAAATGGCAAGGTTTTTTAAAAGATAAGAACATTCAATAAAATGGAAAGTGGTGTTATTTAAGAACTCCAGGGAGCCATACAGAGCATACATAGTTCTGTAACCTCAGTGTGCATCAGAATCACTTCCAGGGTATTATTGATCTTGCATCCCAGAATTTCTGATTCTGTAGGAGTCGGGTGGTGAAGAGACTGGATTTCTAACAGGTTTCATTGGTCTGGAAACCACACTTTGAGAACCATTTTAGAGTTTTAATAGGTGATCCGTGACTCACTTTTGTGCCTCAAATGGGTTTTAGATAAACTTAAATATGGACAACTTCATCTTTGGGGTAGCTAATGGGTCACAGAAGTGCCAGAGTCCTAGGACTGTTGCCTCTGACTGCTATCAGTCTTGACTGTTTACTGCCTGTGTGCCATAAGAACAGTATTACTTTCTAAATGTGCCAAGACATGGAAAAGTTGGAGGTGCACTCGGTTCTATAGAACTTAAAGGTTTCCAGTGATTTAATTCTATCGGAAAAAAATCTCAGTAGGTATAATTTGTCTCTGGAATAGAATATTTTAAATGAGACAAGGGATCCCCGAATCATTCCCCAAACAGTTGCACTTTGCAAGAAGAAGAGAAAGGAATGAGAACATTTGTTGAGTGGTTTTCTTGTGGTAGGCGCATGCCAGGTACTCAGTATGTTATTGCTTAATTCTCACTACGACTTAACGAGGTAGTATTCTTTTGCTCTTTTGCTTCATCTAACTGGGATTTAGAGGACATAAATAATTTTTTTAATGATTTTTTATTATATTATGTTAGTCACCTTACAGTACAANTGTTAATCACCATACAGTACATCCCCAGATTCCGATGTAAAGTTTGATGCTTCATTAGTTGCGTATAACACCCAGTGCACCATGCAATACTGCCCTCCTTACCACCCATCACCAGTCTATCCCATTCCCCCAACCCCCTCCCCTCTGAAGTCTTCAGTTTGTTTCTCATAGTCCATAGTCTCTCATGTTTCATTCCCCCTTCTGATTACCCCCCTTTTCTTTATCCCTTTCTTCCCCTACCGATCATCCTAGTTCTTATGTTCCATAGATGAGAGAAATCATATGATAATTGTCTTTCTCTGCTTGACTTATTTCACTTAGCATTATCTCCTCCAGTGCCGTCCATGTTGCAGCAAATGTTGAGAATTCGTTCTTTCTGATAGCTGAGTAATATTCCATTGTATATATGGACCACAGCTTCTTAATCCAGTCATCTGTTGAAGGGCATCTCGGCTCCTTCCATGATTTGGCTATTGTGGACAATGCAGCTATGAACATTGGGGTGCATATGGCCCTTCTCTTTACTACGTCTGTATCTTTGGGGTAAACACCCAGTAGTGCAATGGCTGGGTCATAGGGTAGTTCAATTTTTAACTTTTTAAGGGACCTCCACACTGTTTTCCAGAGTGGCTGTACCAACTTGCATTCCCACCAGCAATGTAGGAGGGATCCCCTTTCTCCACATCCTCTCCAACAATTGTTGTTTCTTGTAGAGGACATAAATAATTTGCTCACAGTCACAGAGCTGGTAAATGAACCAGTTAAACCCAGGGATCTCTGACTTGAAGTTCCAGCCTCTATCACATGGCCTCAGGGGTGAAGCAAATTGGGCGACCCTTTCTTTACATCATCTGAAATTGGATCATTTTCAGAAAAAGTTAAGGTTGAGCTTATATGTCAGTTTCCAATGAGAAGGCTTACCTGATTTAAATACTTCAGGCTTGCAGGGGATTATCTAGCTAGACGTTTTAAGCATGGGGTTACCATGACTCTTCTTGTGTGTTTCCCTTCTGATGTTTATTCGCAGCTGACGCCTGTAGGGTGTCATAATTTCTGGCTCTATTATGTAGGTACGATGAGGTGATGAATTGGATAGTTATATGATAGCAGGTTGGAGGACCCAGGTTTTTTGGGTAGTTTTCTTGTGTTCTCCACAACACTTTGTGGAGACTCAGTCTGCAGACCCTTGTCTAGAAGCCGTCTCCCACTGCCTCTGCAGACAGCTTTCTCTGAGTTTCAGACTCTTCCACTCTTTTGTTCTCCCTTACCTTGTTTTTGTACCTCCTCCCCCTTTTGAACTGCAGCACTCTTTACATTAATTTGCATTGCTACTTTACTTGAGCTTCAATTTATCACTTCTAATGTGAAAAGGGGTCATTAATTTCTTTTATTGTGGTTCCCCTCACATTTATTTCTTGTTTGAAATGTGCCCATTCACAATGGGGTGCCTAAATAAGTGTCTTAAGTGGATGCTTTATTAATTACTTTAGTTGATTTTCTTCAATTACTTTAATTAGTGCTGTGTTGTATTATTTTTGTCTCTTGACTCCTCAAATTAAAAATTCACCTTTTGATATATTGAACACATTTGAAATCGCTTGAGTGAATGAAGGCTTATATCTGGGAAAGGTTTGACAATTAAAACCTTGTGGGACCTTGAAAGGTTGCCGTTAGGTAATAAGGGAAAGACTAACATGCAGAGAGATGAAGAGATTAGCTGGCAGCACTGCTAGTAGAAATAAGTTTGAAATCAGCCTGATCTGCTTTTGAATCCTGGATTTTAATTTACCAGTTCGGTGATCCTCGGCAACTTCATAGTTTCAAACATGTTTCTTCATCTAAAAAGTGGGCATGGTAATAATGCATGGTCCCTGGAAAGATAACTAAAATATTGTCATCAACATAGTATTGGTACTCTTTACTAAAAGCCTAATAAATAGTAACTATTCTTATGATTGCTAACACATAATCCAATTCAATTAAAATATATTTCTCACTTGTTGTCTTTTATTTGCATAAATACTAGGTTCATGGTAATAAAGTGTAATTTTTAAAAACGCAAACTCATCATTCTCATACAAATATAAAATGAATATCTGCCAAAGATTTAAATGAACTCTTTAGTTAATGAGGGCACCAGTAGTGTTAAAACTAATTCAAAGAGAATTTGATTTACAGAGATTTATATTCTCTAACAGATGAAATTTATTTGCAACTCTGTGAACAGGAATAATTTAAATTGCTACAAGTTGGAAACATTTGTATTACGGTTCAGTTTTCTACAAGTTAACTGCTATCCCTATAGAGTTTGTTGTATAGTTAAGGCAATCAAATCACTGCCCCATGGAATCAGATATTCCCGGAGAATTTATTAGACAAATGACCAACATTCCACTGGAAGGGCATTACATTATTTTATAGACTTGCTTTTTTATAAATGATGTGTAAATAGTTTTCCTCCCTTCTAGAAAGCATATGGTATCTTTTTTTTTTTTTTTTGGTCCAGTGTATTTTGTTTCTGTATATGACTCTGTGTTTTTTTGAATACATATTTCTCCTCTGTAGTATTTTTAAAATTAATGTTTATAACATTTAGAGAACATTAAAACTCTGGGGGTGGGGTGAAAGACAACAGTAATGTCTTTTGCTATTTTTGCAAGTCTTTGGGAACTTTTCTGACAGTTTCACCCTCCCCCATTTGTGACCATAAAATACTATCAAAAGGCTGGTCTCATCAGGTTTTGCCTGATTATTAACATAGTTTGTTGGGAGACTGATAGTTATCCATATAGGCCTCCTTGATTTTGCTTTTCAAATCTATATCCAGCCAGTATAAAACTACAGAGGCTACAGAATTAACTTTGATTTTGAGGTCATTATGAGGAATCTTGGATTGGAATTTAAAAGGCTCTGTTATTTGTTCTTCTATCCCAAGATTAGGAAACCAAGTCCATCAGACTTCACCTATAGTAAATATAAATTTACGTGAATTTCTTCTTGAGGTCCCTAAAATGTGCTAAGGTTCCTGGCCTGTCAGCAAGTGATCTTCCTTTCCCCCTCTGAGGCCAGTTTTCCTGGAAGAACATTGTAGACATTGGATCCATATATAAAGTCAATTTTTTTCATTAACAGCAGCTTGTCGTTGAGATTCATTCTTGGATGTACTGCTCCAGATTCAACATTGACTTGTCCAATTGTGTTCTGGTAAAAAGGAGGAGAGATTTTTATTAAATCTATGCAAATAACCATATTGCCATAAAAAGTAAGAAGGCTCAGTTAAAGAAATTGTAAATCTGGGGGAGTCCAGTAAGAATTAGCTGCCATTTTAAAATATTTCATATCTGGGGTGCCTGGGTGGCTCAGTCGTTAAGTGTCTGCCTTTGGCTCAGGGTGTAATCCCAGGGTCCTGGGATCGAGCCCCACATCAGGCTCCTCTGCTGGGAGCCTGCTTCTTCCTCTCCCACTCCCCCTGCTTGTGTTCCCTCTCTCTTGCTGGCTGTCTCACTTTCTGTCAAATAGATAAATAAAATCTTAAAAATAAATAAATATTTCATATCAGTTTTCAAAAGCAGATTTTATTAAATTGAGGGTTAGAGATAGCTTAAGAAAAAGAGGAGATGCTACCTCATAGATATACATAAAATTAAAATAATATTGAAAATATTCCAAATAAGTAGCCATAATTGAATTTCTCTCATCTGTTCTTTTAGTCCTATGTAATTGATTCTCATTCTTCCGGAGCTGGAGTCCTCACATATTTTCATAAAACCATTTGCTTCTGGACTAAACGCGACTCAGTACCTTGGTACTTTCTGAAAGTTGTGTAAGTGATATCATTTTGGAACTCTGTGCCTAAGAACCTATTTTCTAAAGTATTAATAGTTTAAAGAACCTGGTACTTTGTGTGAGGCTGTCTTCATGAGTCTGTCCTGTGTTTGCAGGTACAAACTCTGATCAGAAACTTGTCGCAGAGCTTTCAGGCAAGCACCAAAGTAAAACACATTTATCTGTAGATGCCAAAACTGAAGAGTTATGATTAATTCAACCCAGTGTAACTACTGATAGGGACTGGAGGAGAGTCAAATTCTTTATTGGAATATTGTACATGTTATTTCATAAGAGTTTGATCAACACTTTCCCTGAGGTTAAAAGCCAGTTATAAACAGTAAGGCATTGACACGTCTACAAGGCTTTCCCACAACGCATAAACTTTCTGACTTTTTAACTTGGTAGCATTTTTACCTTAATCTAAGGAAGGTTGAGTATCTCTTTTGATTTGACAGTGTTTCCTATGCAGCTCTTCCTCTCTCGGATCTGATTGAGATTCCTATGGAACAAATCAAATCTGATTATTTATAGGGTCAAAGCAGAAATTATACCTAACAAAGCTAAACAGGCAAGAAAGACATTATTCAAGGCTATTGCAATGGGGGAGAGAGGCTAGACCTAAAATCTTAACTCCAGTAAAATGAACATCAGGAGAGTTTTGAAGAGCTGAGGTGAGGGCATTGTAGGCTACTCATGTTTGCTAAGTGGTATTTCCCATAGGAAAAGTACATTTTCTTGTACCTTCATGACAGGAGATGGTTGTATAACTTGGAGCAAAGCAGTCACTACAGCTGGTCTCCTACTCTCCCACAGAGAATAAGAGATAGGGGCACGATCTTCCTTCATGATACATTTCAAAGGGATATCTCCTAGGTCTTTGCAAAAGGTAGCCCTGGTCTCTAAAACCGGAAGAGGCTTTTTAAAAGATTTACATCTTGAAGAGAAAGAGAAAGAATTTATTATTGCAAGTTTTCTAAAGTAAATAGTCAAAGAAAGGCAGTTTAGGGGCCTAGCATCTGGAAGAAGCTTGTCTAAAGTTTAGTCAAGCTGAGGAGAGCATTAAGACCATCCTTGTGAAGAGCATCCTTGTTTTTATTAGATGAAAGAACAAATCTTTGTGACTTTTCCAGGGATCTTTTGGGAAATGTCAAAGATAGTTTTAGTTATAAAGGATATCCTGGAAGTTTTAGTTTATTATTATTTTTTTTTAACCATAGGCTATGATGTTGGGAAAACAAAGTGAGCAGTTGTCAAAGGAGATTTTTGTCAATTTTTGAAGATGGGCTCATGGGTTCTTAGAATAACACTTGGTTTTCTATTCAACCAAAGTGAGCACAAAATATATTAAAATGAGCATAGAAAAAAGTAACTCAAGAGTAGGAAACTTTGCTCTTTCACAAGTGAAATAAATAATAACTTAATATTGTAAGTAATGATCAGCTTTTCAAAAAAAAATTGACAACGCTTTAACTACACCAAGGGAAAAAAAAAAGAGAGAACACTCAAAAACCAAAATGAGAAATGGAAGAGAAAACAGTACAACAGATACCACAGAAATACACAGTGTGGGAACAGATTACTATAAACAATTATATACTGACAAATCAGATAACTTAGAAAAAAACCCAGATAATTCCTAAAAATGGACAAGTTACAAAGATTGAATCATGAATCTTGATTTCACAAATAGAAAACCTTAGACCAGTAACAAGAATGAAAGTTAAATTAGGAATCAGAAATCTCCCAGTGCAGAAAAGCCTGAGACCACATGGTTTCCTTGGTGAATTCTACCAAACATTAAAAAAAATAATTAATGTCAATCTTTATCAAAATCTTACAATAATGGAATAGAGGGAACACATTTAAAATCATTTCATGAGGCCAGCCTACCCTGATACCAAAGCAGGATAAAAACAATATAAGAACAAAAAAGTCTAGTTTATCCAATATAAGTATTGCTACTCTGGCTTTCTTTTGACATCCATTTGTGTGATAAATGTTTCTCCATCTCCACACTTTCAATGTGCATATGGCTTTAGGTCTAACAAGTCTCTTGTAGGTGGCATGTAGATAGGTCTTTTATTTTTATTTTTATTATTTTATTCATTCTGATAACCCTATGTTTTTTGATTGGAGTGTTTAGTCCATTTACATTCAAAGTAATTATTTATAGATATGTATTTATTGCCACTTTTTTACTTGTTTTATCATTATCTCCAGGAGCAGGGCAGTGCCCTTGGGGCTCTATCCCAGCCAAGCCTGGTGACTTCTTTTTTTTTTTTTACTGCTCAGTTAGCCGCTGTATAGTACAGCATTAGTTTTTGATGTAATGTTCAATGATTCATCAGTTACACATAACACCCACTGCTCATCATAACACGTGCCCTCCTTAATACTCATCACCCTGTTACCCCTTCCCCCCATCCCCTCCCCTCTGAAACCCTCAGTTTGTTTCCCGGGGTCCATAGTCTTTCATGGTTTGTCTCCCTCTCTGATTTCTTCACCCTCAGATTTCCCTCCCTTCTTCCCCTATGGTCCTCTGTGCTATCGCTTATGTTTCACCTGGTAACTTTTAAAAATCGAGGCTTTAAGCCCTGCTGGTTGCAAGAACTCATGAAATTCAACCCTTCTCATTTTCCAAGCCAACGGCTTTGGGGAAACATTCTCCTTGTACATCCCCCTGTGCTCTCCACTCTCTCTTGCCCTTCTCCACGACCACAGCTCTCTTTCCTCCATAGCACCTGCAATCCATTCTCCCCTAAACCACATCTTTGCACTTCTTACCTCCTTTGATGTGGTCTCTTCTATCCTTTTACTTGTGGAGTTTGGGGTATTTAGGATGATTTGATAGTTATCTAGTTGTGTCTGTGTGGCGGGATGAGCCTAGGGTCCTCCTACTCCGTCGCCATTTTCCTCTGTGTTGTAATATGATAACTTTTAATCAAAATATTTGACTTCTATTGTGCAGAGAAAACTGAGAGACAAGTAACTGAAAACAGTCAATACAAGCATTTTGGTAGACTATGACTCTGTATATACATAACAAAATTTTCTTTGACCACACAGAATACCTTCACATATTCAAGTACCAAAAATGAACATGTTCATTATTGTAACACAAAGACACATTCACTCTCATGTTCATGAGAAAATAACCTAAGTCTTATAAAAAATAAAGTGATGAATGAATAAATGGATGAATAAATTATCCAATAAATAAATGGATGAAAAATAAAATGATGAATGGATGAATAAATAAATTATGAATAAATTGTATATATTAGAATATTATTCAGCCACTGAAAAGAATGAAATCTTGCCATTTGCAATAACATGGATGGACACTGAAGGCATTATGCTATGTGAAAAAAGTCAGAGAGAGACAAATAACATATGATCTTTCATATATGTAGAGTTAAAGAGACAAAACAAAAGGAAAAAACAAACAAAACCCACTAACAATAGCAACAACAAAAGAATCAAGCTCACAGATACAGAGTACATATTGGTGGTTGCCAGAGGCAGGTGGTAGGAGGTAGAAGAAATGGGTGAAGGGGTTCAAAAGGTAAAAAGAGAACAAAATGCAGTTGATGTAAAACAGACATAGAGGGAAAAGAAATAAAATGTACTCTTGTATTATCTGTAACTCTGATAAATTAGAGAAAAGACACAGCTTATTTTTTAAAATATTATTAAACCCATATAACTAAGCCTTAATTATGTGATCTTGGATTCTTTCTGAGCTAGCAGTTTCCGTAACAGGATTTTTTTCCTTAAATATCCAGTACATTTAGAAGTTTATTATCCTTAGAAATTCAATTTCCATATTGTTTTGTGAATTATGGGAATTTTAGAGATGATAGTTGCTTAGACAATCTTGATAGCAATCTCTATAAACTAATTGGCATGGAACTCTTTCAATTTCAGAGATATAATCTAAATTTTTAATACTATTTGGAGATAGGATTATATTTCGCATTCACATAACAAGAGGTCAAGACCTTTGTCAAGTACAAACATATAGACACCCAGACACGTGGATAGCTCATGGCCTAAGTTGTATAACTTTAGCTGCTGGTTGAAGATAAACAGAAGAGTGCCTGGGTAGCTCAGTTGGTTAAGTGTCTGACTCTTGATTTCAGCTCAGGTCATGATCTCAGAGTTGTGAGATTGAACCCCATGTCAGGCTCTGTTCTGGGCATGGAACCTCCTTAAGATTCTTGCTCTCTCTGTCTCCCTCTCTAAAAAAATATAAACAAACAAACAGAGAAAAACAGCAACTTTCTGGTTCAGATCTTAAGGACCTTTCTTCTTCTCAATGGGTATGAAATCCTAATTAATTTGTGTTCACAAATAGACAAGCAAACAAAAAAGACTAGCAAATCAGGTTTCTATTATCTCTCACTTAACAGAAAATGCATTTCTGTCATCCTCTAAGAAATTAATCAGATGGTTAGATTATAAACCAAATTCCCAATCATTGCTGCCACCAATGGGGAATTACTTTATTAGGCACAAACCAGAAGAAAGAACAAAACACAAATTCAGCAGACAGGAAACAAAAGTCCTAGAGAAACCATTAGCAAAGTTAAGCTTCTGTTGCCCCTTGGGATTCACTGTGGAAATCAAGAAAAGATGTGCTGGGTTTAAATAGCTAATGAAGGATGCTTCTCTGGCCACCCAGCTTACTTGGCTCCATCAAGTCCGTCCAGCTGGGCATCTCAGTGTGTGATTTACAAAAGTACTAAAGGATAATTTTCAAAAAGGTAAAAATATGACATAGAAATAAAATATGAGCACATTCAAATATTTTTCTTAACTCATTAATTGATGAAACCAATAAGAAGTGGTGAACAAAATACTTTTGCATTGCTGTGAACAGAAATCATTTGCATTACTATGGAAAGAGACGCTTGCATTACTCTTAGTTTTTCAGTAAGTTAACTTCTATCCGTACAGAATCTATCAAAGACAAACCAAAGGTATACACCTTTTATGCAATTTGAAAATCCTCAGAAGGTTTACTAGAAATGTCCAGTAGTCCACTGAAAATATACCCAGTAATTTCTCTTGCTGTTTTCCAATACTTTGACATTTTTCCCGACACTGGGAAATATTAGTGATCAAAACTGACAGAGATTTATGCCTTCATGGAACTTGCATTTTAGTTGGTGAAATAGACAATGCCCAATGAAACTACCAAATCAATAAACATTTAGGAGGCTTTAAGGGCTATAGAAAAAGAAAAAGGAAAGCAGGGAAGGTAAGAGTAGAGTTCTGGGTGAGGGAGAACAGATTGAAATATTAGGTAGAGTGGTCCAGGTAATGGCCTTGATTTGAACAAAACCTTGCAGAAAATGAACAGATGTTGGGCAAGAGTGTTCTGGGTGAAGAATAGTTAAAACAGAGTCCCTAATATGTGGCTTGTTCAAAGGACAATGAGAAAGCTACTGTGGCTGGAACACAGAGTGATTGAGGGGGAGAGAAAGTGCCATAGGTTCAATCTTTTGTCTTCCCCAAATTCGTATGTTAAATCCTAATGCACAGTGTGAAGGTATCAGGAGGTGGGGCCTTTTGGAGGGGGCTCTGCCCTCCTGAATGCAATTAATGCCCTTGTAACAGAGCCACTCTGCCATGTGAGGACACAGTGAGAAGACAGCTATCTAAGAACCAGGGAAAGGTTCTTACCAGACACTGAATCTGCTGCTTCCTTGCTCTTAGAGCTGTAGATCTGTTCCCAGTCTCCACACCTGTAAGAAATAAATTCTTATTCTTCATAAGCCACCCAGTCTATAAGACTTTTGTTATGGCAGACTGAACAGACTTGGACAGGAAATTGGGACCTAGAGGTGGGTGCTGCTCTAACAAATATCTAAACGTGTGCAAGTGGCTTTGGGACTGGGGAGTGAGTGGAGGCTGGGAGAGGTTTGAAATGCATGGCATGGAAATCCTACACTGTTGTGAATGGATCATTAAGAGGGATTCTGGTGTGAGCTCAGAAAGAAAAGAACATTGAAAGCCTAAATTTTTTTAGAGAATACCTAAGTAATCCTCAACAGAATGTTGGTGGAGGCATGGATAGTAAAGGCCATGCTGATGTGGTTTCAGATGAAAATGAGGAGAGGCCATCCTTTTTATAAGGTAGCAAAGAACTTGCCCGAATTGTGTTTGTGTTCTAGTGTTTTGTGGAAGATAGAACTTGGCAGTGATAAAATGGAATATTTAAGTGAAGCTATTTCTAATAGCTTCAGGATTGATAGCATTGAAGGCACGGTTTGGTTCTTCTTGACTGCTTACAGTAAAATATGAGAAGAGAGAAATGATTTAAAGACAGAGTTACTAATCAAAAGGGAAGCTGAACTTAAAGCCTTGGAAAATTCAAAGCCTATTTATATTGGAAGAAGTGAGAAAGTGTTGTTGGAAGAGAACACTAAGTGTGGCCAAATGACTATTGGATGAGGTTAGTATCCATCAGCCCTCTCAACAGAAGCCAGAAACTGTTGCCCAAGAAAATGGAAGAATGTCCCCTAAGGAGATTTGGGGATCATCAGTGCTGTCATTCCTATCCCTTCCATTCAGGGTGGGTCTGTGGGGCAAGGCTTGCAAGGGTTTGGGAAGCAGAGTAGTTTCAAAGGAGGGTATGGCATCTTTGAGACCTTGGTGTATGCAGCCTGGCACCACCTTACATCTTGGGACTTCACCCTCCACACTTTAGTGCTGTAATTCCCCGGCTGTCCAGCTGCTGTGGTGAGCTCCAGAGCAGTGTGGTCTGTGCCTAGCAAAGCCGTGGGCGTACGGCTACCTCTACTTAGGTTTCAAAGGACAGGGCCTCCTGGCAGAGTCACGAACTTGCAGTCCCAGGCAGAGAAACACCATGGCGGCAGGGCCACCCAAAGATAAGGGACCAAGACCATTGTTTCAGTCAGTATGGAAGGTGGGATGTCCTGTTTCACATGTCTGGAAGGCAGGACCTCCACCCCAGTGGACCTGAGAGGCAGACCTTCGAGCCAAAGAGGATTATTTGGAGCCTTAAATGACTAATGAAATTCGTGTTGTTTTGCACTTGCTGGGGACCTGTCACTCCTTTCTTCTTTCTGATTCCTCCCTTTCGGAATGGGAATGTCCATTCTATGTCTGTCCCACCATTGTATTTTAGAAGTACATAACTTGTTTGTTTTTACAGGTTCGCAGCTGGAGAGCAATTTGCCTCAGGATAAATGATAGCTTTAGTTTCATCCATATCTGATTTAGATGATATCTAGAGACTGGACAGAGACTTTGGAGTTGATAATGAGCTAAGACTTTTGGAGCTGTTGGGATGGAATGAATGTGTTTTGAGATGACCTGAGTTTGGGGGATCTGAGGTAGCATGCTTTAGACAATATTTGATTTCCCCAAATTTGTTATCTTAACACCCAATGTGATGGTATCAGGAGGTGGGGCTTTTGGGAAGTGATTAGGCCATGAGGGTGGAGCCCTCACAGAGAGGATTAGAGAGATCACAGAGAGAGCCATCATGAACTTTCACCTTAATGGCAGAAAGATGGCTATCTGTGAACCAGGAAATGAGCCCTTTTCTTCCATCTTAAAAAACCCCCAAACACCTCTTTGACCCCCATGCCTTCTGTCAACTACTGCCCCATTTTTCTACTCTTTGTTGTAGCAAAATTCCTCAAAAAGAGTTGTCTATATTCCTCCCACTAGTCTAATGAGCCTGTTCCAATCATGATTTTGCCCCCTTTACACACACATGCTATTCTACTGAAGCTGTCTTCTCAAGGTCATTGGTAATCTCTGTATTGCTAGTCATTAGTTCTCGGTCCTCATTCTACTTGACTTTTCAGCAGGTGTTTGACGTGGTTGATTTCTCTCTCACCCTTAAAAAACTTTCTTCACTTGGCTTCTGGAGTATCATACTCTCCATGACTTCCATATTTTCTCCTTCTCTTGCTTCTTCACTAGTTGTCTTAATTCTGGCTGCGACAGCAAAATACCATAAACTGAGTGGCTTAAACAACAAACTTTTATTTCTTACAGTTCTGATTATCCAAAATCAAGTGGCCTACAGATCCAGTGTCTACAAACACTGGTTTGGTTTGTAGACAGTAACCTCCTTGCTGCGTATCCTCACATGGTGGAGGGAGTAAGGGAGGGATGGTGGGGGGGGGAGAGAGAGAGAGAGCGAGCAAGAGCAAACATTGGTGTGGGTGTGTGAGTTCTGGTCTCTTCTTCTTCTAAGGGCACTTATCTCATGAGGTTTCCACTCTCAGTTAACCTCAGGTAAACATAATTACCTCTCAAATACCCCATCTCCTAATACTACCACACTGGGGATTAGGGCTTCAACATACAAATTTTGGGGGAACACAAACATTCATTCCCTAGCACCAGTTTTACAGAGGTCAAGAACTCTCTTTGATCTGTACTTAGTAAAATAGTTCCTGAGTTTAAAGCCATTTCCTGGCTGTATCAGAAAACATAATCTGCATATAATGGTTGACTCCCCCATATCTGGCTCTTTTTTTTTAATGTTCCTTGCCCAAGTACCAGATGAGAGGATCATGACCTTTTTGTGTCTCTACTATGCAATGGAGAAGATAATAGTATTTAATTTAAAGGCTACTTTTGAGGATTCAAAGTTGTATACATTTAAAATGCTTAGGATTGTGCTTAGGTTGGTATGCACTAATGTTAGCAATTATTTTTTTATTATCCGCAGGCAGGTGGGTTTACTAATACTGAACCCAAGAATTAGGCAAATATATCATTCTGGTGATGAGCGGTCAGGAGAGTCACATGACTCTTCTGTGGAAGAGCCTTTTCTTCAAGCCACAACTAGGGGTGGGGTGGAGTGGGTTGGTGTTGTTCTTCCTTATAGGTTGATTTTAAATAGGAAGTTTCGGTTGCGCCAATGACTAGAAAGTACTTCTGGCATTTAGTAGGTGGGGAGCAGCGTTTAAAGTCCTATAATGCATGAAGGATTATCCCTCCCCAAATGTCAAAATCGCCCACATTCAGGAATGCTTCACGAGACCTGATATATGGTTGAGAACAGCTGAGATGTTATATTCTCTATGCTCAGGCAGCTCTCTGGAGTAATGGTAGAGAGGACAGGGCTGGGGCGTGATGTTGAGATCCTAATGCCATCACATGAATGATAAGCTAAGGCACTTCTCAAGAGAGGACGAGGAGGCAGAGAGATTGAAGAGGAATGTTTTGCTAGTGGAACTCCCTTCACATAAAAGGAATTTGGGAACGGGAAATGAAAATCCTCTCCATGTTAAAAATTGGTTGCATGTGGCCTTTATATTCAAACAAACATTTAGCTATGTTTATGTCTT
This sequence comes from Ailuropoda melanoleuca, assembly GCF_002007445.2. Taxonomy (NCBI): domain Eukaryota; kingdom Metazoa; phylum Chordata; class Mammalia; order Carnivora; family Ursidae; genus Ailuropoda; species Ailuropoda melanoleuca. Next base: position 140,425,417 of record NC_048218.1, on the reverse strand, counting down.
GGGTTACAATTTTTATAATTCCTCCACTGCTTGTTAAATGTTGAGTGTTACTATGGAGATGTTTGAAACATCTCAAGAAATTGTGAGACTGATTTTCTTTTCCCCAATGGATGACTTCATCTTGTTTTCCATATTCCCAATTTATTCCTCCTTTATTTTTGAATTTTTACAGCTTTACAAAGCTATTAATTGGTGTTGATTGTCCTTGGTCTATTTTTTTTGCCCTGGAGAATGACCTGCCATTTGATGTATGGATTTTGAGTTATTGTATTTTTTCTTGCATTATATCTCTTAATAATAGCAATGTTTTATTATTCTGGTCTGCTTTACAGGAATTTTGTTTATGCTTATGTGGGTTCTTTTAAGCCATATTTTAGATGTAATAGGGAAAGAATTTTCATCTCTACTCTTGTTTTCCTTGTTACTTTGTGGGATTTCCAAGAGGGGGAAGGGAAATTTTGACAATATGCCACCGTATTGAAAGTGGATGACCCTTTATGTTATTTCAAAGCCATATTTCAAATTCAAAATGTACAAAAAAGATATACAAACATTCCACTTCTAAGTCAGTTTTGTTGTTTTGGATTTTTGACTGTGAAGTATTGCTTACTCAAGGAATTAGAATAAAGCTAAACATTTTTGATTTTAACTTTTCGGTCTCTGTCAAGGAGATAGGGATGTTTTTACACAAATTAAAATATACAGTAGCCATGAAATGACAAAATCCCAAAGCTGTAAGTAAATGTCAGTTGATACCTTCATGGGTTTCTTCAGAGTTGGATTTGCATCACAGGGATCTTGTGTATCAATGATTCCCAGATGTGGCTGCACGTCAGAACATCTTGCAAAACCAGAGAGAGACCCAGGTTGTGGGTAGGAACAGACCCGTTAACAATTGCAATTTTTTTGAAAGTATTTAACAACTTGAAAAGTATTTTTCCCCCAAAGCAATGATATGTAGTTCTTCAAAACATATGAAGTAGAAAGAATGATTTTTCTCTATAGTGTCATATTTCTACATAATTTTACAATTGGATTTGATTTACCAAATTAGCCTTTTGGCTTATATAATCTTCCATTATAATAAACCAGGTAAAATGTTTTAATGTGAATGTTTTCTTTTTATCTTTAAGAAGACCATAAAAAGGGTTCACTTTATTGCAAAATGCACCTAAAAGATAATTATATCACTTTATACTTTTGATAAATTGTTCATAAAATGACTTAAAACTGATCTTAGTGATAAATGCTCATATCTGATAATGTAAGGAATCGGGACATTATAAATGGAAAATAAATGGTTTTATATGAAATCTTAAGTATTGTTTTATTACATCTGTCCTATTATAAAGGGGTTTACTTCTTTAGAGTTTGCTTAGAAAACATATATATAGTGATTTTACTATAATCCTTTTAAAAAAGCAATTAGATTTTTATAACCTTACTTCATCTCTGATAGAATATCTTAGAAAATCTAATTATGCCTCATATGTTAAGCATTTCCTTTATTTACTTGAGCAGTAAGGAAATATAACTTAAAAATACCTGTGACACTAGAACGTTATGATAAATATAATCTTGGAAGAAACTTCTCCGGAGACAGAGGGATTATTTGACGCTTTCTTGGCAATTGTTTTGGAACCATAGTCTCTGAATCTCTGAGCATGGATTGTCACTGGACATTTAGTTGTAATATTTTTGACTATCAACTGAATTGAAGAATAATTGTGCTCTTCCTGGTTAAAATGAATAACTAAAAGCATAAAGATTGTAACTGTATAGGCGATGTCTTAAATTTTTGTTTATCTCAGGATAAAGAACAAAAAAGCAGTGCTAGCCTACTTTTTCTGGTAGAAATATTCCACAAATTATTATTGTAATTATATTCTCTTTGAGAGAGTTAAAATCATATTGCCTATGTATTAAGTGTTTGACATTAATACATCTTAGCTTGGATTGTGTTCTGGATCAGAGATAACGTTATCCTGGTCAATGAGACCTGGCGGGAAAAATGCTTTGACTTCTTAATGTGTATGCTTATGTAAGAAGGACTGTGCATTTTCTCTCTAGTGCCCGTGCCTGCCAATTCCAATGTGTATGTCAATTGCACGTAGTTTCAGTCTAAACACCAGAAAATCTTGAAATTTACTTCTGACAGCTTCCCTTTTTTTCTTCCTTTAGCATATGCTCCCCAGCAGAGTCTGTCTACTTTTGTTCATGGTCTAGTGTTCAGGTAGTTGTGTTTTGTATTAAGTATAATTTATAGTAGTTTAACCCTCCAGTAGGTCTTCATCCACCCATCACCATTTCCTCATCTTTTCCCTCTTGAATTCATCATTCTGATCTAAGTTCCATAAAGTTGGAATACCTCTTGGGTAACTTCCTCAGGAGGGGTATCCAGGTGGTATGTTTTCCTTACATATTGGTTTGCAGAGCTCAGGAAAGTTTACTTCAATTTCGTCTTTGATAAATTATATCTGTTCTAATAATTCTTGTTTCTTTTTCAGAAAAACAAGAATTTTTAATCTCCATTTTTCTTTCCTTTTGCTTTCAGTCTTTTCATTTATTTTTTTATCTTTTCTCTGCATTCTGTGAGATCATTTCAAGTTTATGCTTCTCATCACTTACTCTATTTTCCTCTGTAGCATCTCTGCAACTTTTATTACAGGTAAATAATATTTTATTTTTTCCAATATTTGCTTAAAATACTCACATTTTATTTTTACCCTTTAGGTCCCTTTAGACCATTTTTTAAAATTTATTTTTTATTATTTTTTTTAAGTAGGCTCCACACAGGGCTTGAACTCACAACCCTGAGGTCAAGACCTGAGCTGAGATTAGGAGTCAGATGCTTAACTGACTGAGCCACCTGAATGCCCCCAGCCATCTTTGTTTTTAACTTCACTCTGTTACCCCTTTGGATTTCTGTGTGTGTGTGTGTGTGTTTTAAAAGATTTATTTATCTATTTGAGGGAGTGGGGGAGAGGGGACAGGGAGAGGGGCAAAGGGAGAGGGAGAGAGAAATCTCAAGCAGACTCCCCACTGAGTGTGGAGCTGGACAGTGGGCTTAATCTCACATCTTTGAGATGATGGCCTGAGCCAAAATCAAGATTGGATGTTTAACCAGCTGAGCCACCCAGGCGCCCCTCTGTTTCTTTTTGACGAAGGTTGTGACTTTTTAATTTTTTTGAGAAAGTGTAATTGTATTTAAACATTTTCTTCTGATTCCTGTAGTTAATCATTTTTAGAGACATGCTTTCTCTTTTACTATGTTGTCTCTTACTTGATACTCAAGATTTTTGCTTAAGCTCGTCATAATTTTCCTCCCTCCCCCCCTTTTTTTCTTATAATAATAGTTGTCACTTATTGAGTACTGACTCCAGCTTCAACACTGTGCTGGTTATTTCCAGACATTAATGATTATTATTTCCATTTAGTAGATGAAGAAGCTAAGGCTTAGAATGTAGAAGTCAGGATTAAAATTCATGTCCATGTACATTGAAAGACCAGGCTTTCTCTATGATCTCTAGAATGAAGAGAGCTCTTTCTACACAGGATGTTTGTAAATAGTTATAGTAATGGTCCAAGTTTCTGGACTACAATTAGTCAACTTGAGGCCCTTGGAATCCACATAAATTCTCCACAGAAACCAGGTAGCTGTGTGGTTAGGAGGCTAGTTCCTAATATCTAGCAGTCATCTGTTTTTGCCCAAGTGAATGAAGTGTGCGTTATTCTCTTACCACTTCTGCTTAAAAAAATCAAGCACTAGGAAGCAATGCAGGACCTGTACAGCTACTTGAGTTCTGTCTATTTGTTTCTACCTGAAGTACTTTACTAGCGGGGTCTGTAATACCCCAGAAGCATATGACGACATAGGCTCTCCTTCTCTGTTTTTGAGCTGTTGTGTGTTGCTGATGTGCCTATAGAAACTGAAGAGAGAGCTAAGGTACACACCCCTGGTTGCTTCAAAATACAGTGTCCACTCAGTATGGAGTGACTTCTCAGCTCTACTCAGCTTGTACAGCTCCTGAATTTTTGAGTTAGTGATTGAAAGTGTAACTTCCCCACACTTTTTAGGATGGGCAGCCTGTTTTTCCAACTGGCAAAGTATTCATGAATCATAAATTGTGTTTCTCAGTAAATTTGATCAGTGATATTGGTAAAGTATAGTTATGGAAAAGTTCTCCTGGTTTCTAGCTAGGGATTGACTATTAGCCTTTTTTTTTTGTTGCTTTTCATCTCTTTTTAAAAATTTTCTATTTTATTTCTAAGAGATAGTCAGAAAAGGGGCAGATTGCATCATGGAAGGAAAGCCAGGTGTCATCTTTTTCTTATTTATTTATTTATTTATTTATTTATTTATTTATTTATTTATTTTAAGTAGGCTCCATGCCCAGTGTGGAACCCAGCAAGGGGCTTGAACTCACCAAGCCTGAGATCAAGACCTAAACTGAGATCAAGAGTCAGATACTTAATCGACTGAGCCACCCAGGTGCCCCGCAAGGTGCCATTTTTAATTAAACCCCCCAGTAGTTATTTTCGCAAATAATGCTTTTATTATTTTCCAAGGATGGTATTTTGGCTAATATATAATGTCCTCAGAATCTCACACTTAAATCATTTCATACATGAGGACAGAGGGATCTTTGGGATTGTGAAAGATTCTGAAATATATTCTCTTTTACTGGTCCTTCAAATTCGATTTGGGAAAAATGACAATGGCCTTTGTTTTTCCATTACCCCTGCAAATGCATATTCCATTGAGACACTCAGCCTTCTTTTATATTCTCCTCCTCATCCAGAACTTTGCCTTCTGAGTTTCACTCATATTTTTAGGATTGAGTAATTCAAGAAAACCCTTAAGAATACCTGTGATTTCAGTTGTTTTCTTATATAATGGTGCACTCATTTAACCTAGTTTTCTAACTGTACATTTCTCAAAAGCCTTTCTCCACAAATTGTTTTGAAAGGAATTGAGAAAACACATACAGGATTTAGGAAGGAGGAATTTCTGATTGGTACAAATGACATATTCTTGTAATAGATTCCAGAAGAATATATGTATATATATTTCAGTATAAACAGCCAATGATGATGGGCAGTTAAATATTCTAACTTCAAATTCAAAGTGAAAAGAGCTCATTCTCAGAGGTAATAATAGGCCTTTCACCTTACTGCAACAATTCTGTGAATCACTCAGCTACATTATGTAATATTCAGATTCTCGTAGTCTAGAAAGTGCTCGTATAGCTAGTTTTCAAAGTGCAGCTTGAGATCCCTGAGTTCTTGAGACCCTTTCAGGCAATTCATGAGATCAAAATTATTTTCATTATAATGCTTAAACCTTATTTGCCTTTTTCACTTCTATTCTCTCACAAGTGTACAGTGAAGTTTTCCGGAGGCTGCTTGCTGTATGCCATTGCAGCCCATGGAGTGCAGAAACAGATAAAAGAATGCAGTTGTTTTCAGTGAAGCCAGCTATAAAGGGAACAAAAAATGTAAGACATTTGTGATAGGCTAAAAATGGTTCCCATCCTAATCCTTGGAACTGTGGATATGTTATTTTATGAAGCCAAAGGGATTTTGCAGAGGCAATCAAATTAAGGATTTTGATATGGGGAGATTATTTTGGATTATCTGAGGAAGGCCCAATGTAATCACAGGGGTCTTAAATGTGAAAGAGGGCAACAGAAGTGTCAGAGTGATGAGATGTGAGAAAGGCTCAGTAGGACACTGGTGGCTTTGAAGAAGGAAGGAGACCACAGCCAGGCGATGTGGGAGATCCCTAGAAATGGGAAAAGGCAAGAAAAACAGATGCCCCCTTGAAGCCTTCAGAAAGGAAAACAGTCTACTGTCACCTTGATTTCAGCCTAGGGAGACCCACTTTGAATTTCTGACATCCAGAATCTAAGATAATAGATTTGTGTTTTTTAAACCACTAAGTAATTTGAGGTAATTGGTGATAACAGCAATAGGAAATGAATACAGTATTCATCAAAAGCCTCTTTTAAAGGCGATCTTGTTATTTTTTGCATTGTATCCTCCAGTGAATCTCAATGGCTTTCAGAAAAAAAACCAAGCTCTAGAGTTTGACTGTATGGCCTTTGTTGTTTGGCTTTAACTGTTAATTCAGGTTTCTTCTGTTTTGACTCCCTAGTTTCCCTCCTATATGCCATGCATCTAAAACTATTTTTCAGAGTTGCCAGCTTTCCCATGCCCTTGTTCTTCTGCACACACTATGTTCCCTGCCTACATAGCCCATTTGACTGTCTTTCCGACACTTACTTACCCTTGTAAACTCACCATTAATGCCCTCTGCTATGCAAAGCCTTGGCGCAGCCCTCCTGCTTAGGCTGCTTTCGTAGGTAGCCCTTGCCACATTATATCTAGTTCGTATCTACTGCCTGTCTTCCCATCCTGCAGTGAGCTACCTGAGGAGGTAACGATGCCATATTTGTGTACCTCCAGAATCTAGTACCTTCCCTGATTCACAGTATTTGTCAGTAATGTTTTTACTGGTTGCTTAGTTGATTGATGATTAGCCAGTCCCTCACTAATAGTGTTCATTCATTCATTCATTGGAATCAGCCTTCAAACATGATTCTATCACATACTCAACTGAACTTTGCCTTGTCCCGCTGCCTCTCCTACTTACCATCCTATTTTTCTCTCCCTCTTCCTGCCAAATAACTTGGTGAGTTATCTACGCATGTGGTTTCAATTTTCCTCTTCTCATGACCTCTTAACTCCTTGACATGTTACATTCCAGTACTGGCTTTTCTTCTTCAAAGGTATGTATCGATCTCTTTCTACCTATCTTTTTTTTTTTAACCTCTCTGGTAACTTTGACTACTACTCTGATCTTTCCCTCCTTTAGTTTCCATGTATATTACTGCTCTTTTCCTACTTCTGTGTTTTTGGTAGTTCTTCCTCTTTCCACCCCTTAATTCTGGGTACTTCCCCCATATTAAATGCTTAAGCCTTGGCTCTTCTCTGTATGCAGTTAATGTCTTGAAGATCCCATCCACTTTCATGGTTTCACCACCATATGCAAAAATGGCTTTGTCTATAGCCAAGACCTGCCACAGTCCTGTCCATATAAAAACTATTGATGCCTCTGCCATTATCTTAAACAAAGACAGATACTGAAGTCAATTGATTCTTCATAAGCAAGTCTCCTTTTTGACTTGTCTTGGTCTGTCAGTGACCTCTCTACTATGCTCATTTCTCAGGTTAGAAATGTTGATATTCTTTTTTACATTTTCTATTTTTATCTTTTTATCTGTTACCAACCATTTTTTTCTGCAAGCTGTGTCTGAAGATTTGTCCTTTTTGTTCTATTTTTTTCCCTGTGATCNGTTGATATTCTTTTTTACATTTTCTATTTTTATCTTTTTATCTGTTACCAACCATTTTTTTCTGCAAGCTGTCTCTGAAGATTTGTCCTTTTTGTTCTATTTTTTTTCCCTGTGATTACCACCCTAATCTAGGTCCTCATCATTTTATGAGCCACCTAACCTTATTCTACACCTCCAGTATTCCTTCACTTTCATCAACCATGCATCCCACGCTCTTCTCACTAACCTACCATGACTAACAACACTTTGACTTCTAACACCCAGCTCATCCTGAAGTGCTTTTATGTCATCTTCCCATACAAGAAACTGGTCAGTTTGCATTGGTATCACAGCCTGCCCGATATGGGCTTCTTACGCCCAGCTAAACACATTTAGACTCACTTTGACTATCACAGCTGGATTAATACCAGCCTATTCAAAAGAACTAAGACACAGAATGCCACAAGGCAGCATCAGGTCTTCTTCTTCAGAGGCCATGGTAGCAGTCCAAAAGCTCAAGGACAAGGCAACTGTCTGGTTTAGAAGTCTCACGTCCTTCAGGGGCAAATTGCTCTTGTAACAACCCCGCAGGCATAGTTTGTAGGGTCCTTGCAAGGACAAGCCAGTTAGAAGAGTCACCACATCCAGGTGAGTCGAGAGTATGGCATCTGCATCAGTTTTTTAATAGTTCATTTATATCCTGGTCCAAGGGTAATTTTTACTATAAGTAATGTTATGCAGTAATATAGTGAACATTCTGCCCTTACTAGGTTACTAGAGGAAGAGTGATAGCAAGTTAACTAAGGGTTAGCATCTTGTGTAGAAAGGGAAAGGATTTTGTTAACTTTTTGTCCAAAGTTACCAATCAGGTTGGAACTCCTTTATTAAGGTTGTTCATAATCTGTCTCGCCCACCCCATTTATTTAAACCTCTTTCACATTACTCCCCAGATAACTTCTTGTGACTCCCTCACCTAATATAGTATGAGTCCGCAATATTTTCTTCCTTCATCATATACTAAAATTCAGTGTCTGTTATAATTCCAGGCAGGTAGTATCTATTTAAGAGATAGTCATAGAATAGCAGAATCTCAGGGTTATGAGAGCCAATTCAAACTGATGGCTGGATTCCAAACTGTTTTGCATTGACATAAACTAGATATAGAAAAAAGCAAAAATATCTTATTATTCACTGATGGATTGGGAGATCACTATTGCGAAACTTTTGAAGAAGTGAAAAGCTCACAGCTCGAAGTTAAAAAACGTTATCACCTCCAACCCAAGCACTTGGAAATACAAATCGGAAAAGACAAAGCACAATGATTAGATGAAAACCAAAGTTGAACCATAAAATTGCTTGTTTCTGGAGAGGCTCACTTTCCCAGGTGGAGACAGGGAGCAACGAGACAAGGAGAGAAGGTGGCACGTGAGGCTTTAGGAGACAGAAGACAGTGGATGTGGTTCAGGTTGACTGGTGTATGATTTCCACCAAGTTAATTAATTTTTCTGTGCTTTAACACATGTCCATCAATGCACGTCATGATATTTTCCCATTACTTACCTAAGTAATTTGGTCAGAATTAACGAGATGATATCGTGAAGGGTCTCAAGTTACATGGAAGAGAAATTCAGCAGCATTGTAAGGTATTTTTATTTTTCCCACTGGAGATCAAAGAGTAGAGAAAGGAGAGGGATTTACAATAAATTTTTAAATTGTGTCTACATAGGCCAATTAGAACAGAAATCAACTTTTCTGTGCATTTGATCAATATAGACAAGAGATTAACTCAGGCTGACGTGTATTATATCATTCTTTATTAGGAGGATTTTTGGATCTAAATTATTATAATTGCCTGTTGTCATTCTTCTATTTTACTTTTTTTTTTAGTGGAAGAATCAAGAACAAATCTTTGTTTCCTTTTTTAGGTGTAAGATTGACTATTTTAAAATTGTATTTTGGACAAACAAAATGGGAAAAAATATTTCATAATAAAGAACAAAAGAATATATAGACTTATAAAAAAGATAAAAATAGAAAATTTTGAGGGCTACACATCTGATTCTGGTGTTTCAAAGCTAAAAGCCAAAGCAGATGGACACATTGAAAGATATGTACATCCTAAACCAATGTCCAACCTAAATTTTATTCCAAGTTAAAAATGCATACTAAAAATGCAGTTGAAATATTGCAGTATGTGTTTTTGAAAGGAAGTAATTAACATACACGAAGAACTCATAACTTTCCTTCTCTCTTGGTTTGTTTTCTTTCTTCTTTCTTGCTTTTAACCTTCCTTTTTCAAATAATGGGTTTTCTCAGTAAAAACACAGAAAAGAATGATACTTTGTATGGTGCCCTACAGTTATCAGCTATAGTGACTGGGAAGTAGTTAGTCCAATTTTCTCTTCTAGAAAAATTGATCTCCTATTGTCCTCTCCCTTGCTCACATCAGCCTTGGTAAGTAAAAGTAAGAATAGACAGAAGTACCTCCCAGACTGCATTTATTCAGCCTGGGGAATTTATTATCACAGGAGGTTATCAAGTCAGTTAAATAGCTGGACTCAAAATTTGGGAGAATTTTATAACCAATAGCACTTATATAGTAAAGCACGTGACTTAAGATTTTTATGTGTTAGGTTATAGGATCATACTTCAGTTCATAAAATATTAAACCACAGAATCATAAAAG
>NC_048218.1:140414590-140415294 GCF_002007445.2 Ailuropoda melanoleuca | reverse complement strand
CACTGTAGTTATGCTCCTATACGGCTGGTTCTTTGCATAAGTGGTTAGGAAATTTGACAAACTGACCAAGTTAGTTATAATGACCACATCCTGACACAGCCTTTAGGTACATAAAGTTTATTGACCACATCTGCTAGATCTTTAGGGGTAATAGGTTCAGTCAATCTAAGCAGCATCTTGTCATGAGCACAAGGAATAGGGCAATGCTGCTAAACTATAGTGTGCATACGAATCACCTGGGAGTCCTGTTAAAATGCACGTGATTCATAGGTCTGGAGTGGGCTTTGAGACTCTGAATTCTAACCAGCTCACAGCTGCTGCTGAAGCTGCTGGTTTGGGAGGGAGGAAGAAGCTAGCTACTGGAGAGTTTGACGATGTGACTCTCGAGTCTTCTTCTCTACTTTTGTCCAGGCCTTCTTGGTATTTTGTTGACGATCTTCTATGCTAATGATGGAGACTCACANCTGTCTTCTCTACTTTTGTCCAGGCCTTCTTGGTATTTTGTTGACGATCTTCTATGCTAATGATGGAGACTCACACCTGCAGGCTTTAAATAAGGCTGAAGACTCTTTACTAGTCTTGAATTGCCATTTTCTTCTCTAAGTTATGTAAATATCAGCTTCCGTCTTATTTTTCTTTGCACATATAGATCCAGAGTCATGTTCTATCATATGCTATGATGATTTTGTGGAGTAATATCAGAT
>NC_048218.1:140402038-140414280 GCF_002007445.2 Ailuropoda melanoleuca | reverse complement strand
TCCCAAAATAGCTTGACCAGGAATTTGATAATTTTAAATCCAATGTAATACCATATAGTTCTCAGAACTCATGACTTTTAAAGAAGGATAAGATACTGTCTAGGTTCAGAGACTATGGAAATTAAAGTGTTGCTTTTAAGAAAGAAAAGCTTTTATATTAACATTAACGTTCAAAAGTCTTGCTTTTTTAGTTGCATTTTGGATATACAGAACTGTTGGGAATCAAAATTTGTAGTGTGTGATCCTATATAATCCATGTTAGTTTCATCTTGCAGTGCATGTCAGTAGTCTTTGATCTGTAATTATGAAGTGCCAGCAAACTTAGAATAACTTCTTGGTTTCTTCCATGTCTGGGTCCTGTCTCCATTTGGAGTGTGGAGACTGCTAAGCAGAGGCGTGTTTTGGTCGATAATTCTTTGTAATATTCCTATTCTCAATATTTGCTTTTTTTTTAAGGTTTTATTTATTTGAGAGAGAGAGAGAACAGGCACAAGCAGGGGGAGTGGCAGAGGGAGATGGAGAAGCAGACTCCCCGCTGAGCAGGGAGCCCAACACAAGGGTCTGGATCCCAGGACCCCGGGATCATGACCTGAGCCAAAGGTAGTTGCTTTACTGGCTGAGCCACCCATGCGCCCTCTATCTTTGCTTTTTATGTTGCCTATATTGCTTATTTTTAAGTTTGATTCTCACCTATAGGGGTATATGCTCTGTTGATTTGATTTAATGTTGGATAAGAACAGAGCTAATGGCCATAGATAAATAGAGCTTTGAAATTGTTTTTTATGGCTATCAAATAGCACCTACCTCCCACCCCCTAATTGTACAAAAATTAGTAGTCTTAGACATAAAGTGGCTTGCTCAGAAACAGCTAGTGATTGTTGATCTTATGTCACCTTGGTGACAAGGGGTGTACAGATATTGGACTAAACATGCTTTCTGGGCGTGTCTATGAGGGTGTTGCTGGATGAGTTTAGCCTTTGAATAAGTAGACCCAGTACAGGGAATTGCCCTCCCAAATGTAGGTGAGTACCATCTTCTCCACTGAGGGCCTAAATAGAACGAGAGAGGCGAGAGACAGAGGAAGGGAGCATTGACTCTCTCTGCCTGACTGTTGAGCTGGGATATTGGTCTTGTCCTCCCTGGGACTGGGACTTACGTCATCAGCACTTCTGGTTCTCAGGCTTTCAGACTTGGACCGAAACTCCGCCACCAGCCTTCTTGGGTCTCTGTCTTGCAAATGGCACATCATAGAACTTCTTAGCCTCTGTGACTGTGTAAGCTGATTCCTAATAATAAATATCTTAGATATTTGCGTGTATCCTATTGGTTGTATTTGTTTGGAGAACACTGACTAATACAACTAATTAGGGTAGAAATAGGAGTAAAACACAGGTGTGAATCGACTGCCATTTATGACAGCATGCCTCTCAAAATGCCTGGCATGGTGCCTACTATGAATGATGAATAAATACCTAATAGTTTAAGAAAACATGATGACTTTATTTTGTACTAAGTAGACAGGAGCGGATAGTAGTTGCAAATTTCCATTTTTCATTACAGAGTAATGAAAAATGCTCTCTCCTCCCATTAAAAAAAAAAGGAAAAAGAAAAAACCAAAGGAAAACTGAAAGCCAGCATTATCATATGCCTTTCTTTTGCCTTAGGTGTTAATTTACTTATTATCACAGAGACTGTCGTCTCTGATGAGTTTTTTTTTTTTTTATAGGAACGCACTGTAGTTATGCTCCTATACGGCTGGTTCTTTGCATAAGTGGTTAGGAAATTTGACAAACTGACCAAGTTAGTTATAATGACCACATCCTGACACAGCCTTTAGGTACATAAAGTTTATTGACCACATCTGCTAGATCTTTAGGGGTAATAGGTTCAGTCAATCTAAGCAGCATCTTGTCATGAGCACAAGGAATAGGGCAATGCTGCTAAACTATAGTGTGCATACGAATCACCTGGGAGTCCTGTTAAAATGCACGTGATTCATAGGTCTGGAGTGGGCTTTGAGACTCTGAATTCTAACCAGCTCACAGCTGCTGCTGAAGCTGCTGGTTTGGGAGGGAGGAAGAAGCTAGCTACTGGAGAGTTTGACGATGTGACTCTCGAGTCTTCTTCTCTACTTTTGTCCAGGCCTTCTTGGTATTTTGTTGACGATCTTCTATGCTAATGATGGAGACTCACACCTGCAGGCTTTAAATAAGGCTGAAGACTCTTTACTAGTCTTGAATTGCCATTTTCTTCTCTAAGTTATGTAAATATCAGCTTCCGTCTTATTTTTCTTTGCACATATAGATCCAGAGTCGTGTTCTATCATATGCTATGATGATTTTGTGGAGTAATATCAGATCTTAAGGCAACCCTTTAAAAACATAGATAAGCAAGTCTGTTAGGAAGTATCCTTCACTGAAAGATTCATAGTTTAATTTAGAGATAAAAGAGGGTTATTTGATTTAAAATGTGTGTTATTGAGAGTACAGGTAGTATCATTGAATGTTATTCTGGAGCAGAGGTTTGCATTCTTATTGAAATGACATCCACGTAAGTATATGCGTTTGTAAAGGAGAGAGAGAGAAAAAAGAAAAACATTTTAGCCACAAGGTGGCAGTAAGATATATGTGAAAAAGAAAGGGCTTTCAAATAATGACTTCAGACGTATCTCTGAGGAAATGATTGTCGAAATAAATAGGATTTGCTAATGCAGTGGTATGCAGAAATGTCTCATCGAAGCTTCTTATTTATGGCATTCTTGGATGATCGCACTGTAAATCGTAAGCTGTGCTAACTGGGCATCTTCTTGGGTCCTCTGTGAACATTTGCAGAAGACAATTTTCATTTAAAAAAAAAAACAGTTGTGTGGTAATATTTTTTATTTATTTTGGTTTCACTTAACCAATAGTTAGTGTCATAAATTACATATAAATATTCCCAAGATGTGAACTCTAGAAGCTCAGACAAGTCGTCAATGCTACAGGACATACTTAATTTAAACTGCTTTTTTGGTACAAGGAATGCATTTATTAAAAGTTTTGAAAATGTTTTACTCTTCCACTCTTTGTGACATTATATCACTTTTTTTTAAGTCTTAAAAATATGCCTCATTTTTTTTAGCCTTTTTGTCTTAGTCATGAAGATACCTGTATTGTATACTAAAAATTAAATTGATTGTGTTTTGAGTACCCCGTCCCCAGTTCACTGGAAAGCCAAGATTAGGTTTACATAAGCAGTTCTAATAGAAAGGTGAGATGAATATTGCAAAAGCTTCAAAGGTAATCAGATGAATGGGGAACTTTTTTCCCCTTGGAAAAGGATTGCAAGGGTCATGGTAGAGAATGTGTGGAAGGATTTTGCGAAGGACAAAGAAACAGACTGAATTATTCAATACCTGCTCCAGTTCTTTAAATAACTTTTCATAAGGTGAAGCTTTGCTCTCCATATATTTAGAACATGAAAATACCCTCAAATGCCAGCTACAAGCCAAAACTTGTAGCTGTTTTGGCAGCCAACAAGGAAAAGGAAGAATGTTCTGGCTGGAGTCATGGATGGAATTTCTTCTACTTCCTGCGTTTGGCCGGATGCCTGAATGTCAGTTGTGTTGGGGCTGGAAAATATCCAGACTGAAGCTGGGGCCAAAAAGCCAAGGAGTGACAGCTGTGCAGGTGTGTCTCGGGCTCTTATGCAGGTATCCCCTGTACAAGGCGGTAGGGACTGCACCTCTGTTTGGTTTAGACTCTGCTGAATGGTTGGGCAGCATTACCTAAATCATATATCTAAATATGAGTGAGATTCCATTATAATCAGTGCTCAGAAGTGAAGAAATTTATGAACACTAAAGACTTCAGGTTTATGAAGTCGGCCGTACTAGAGTGCTCTTTCAATTACTCTATTTTGAATAAAGAACCACTGTTGTTTGAAATAGCTCCGCAACATCCATCAGTGCTCTACCAGATACTTACAGTGGTTACCTGACAGAATTAAAACATAGTGAGAGAAAAACAATTTAACAACGACTTAGTAAACATTCTAGGGGCTGTCGTGTCACCCTTAGAAATGATGCTGGAAGTTCCTGTTGATGTGAGCTTGCAGCCACGGCAAAGAGTTAGAAGTGCTGAAACCATGGACTGTTATTCCACGGTGATGCTGTGGTTGATGAGGCAACAAAGCCATCATAAGTGAAGCGGCATTTACATACAAATCGTAAAGATGTAAGTACAAAACTGCATTTAACATATGAGGGACCATACTTCTGAGTAGAGCTAGCATTATCATTTGGTTTGCTATTACTGCCACATTCAGAAAAGGTGAATCTTCTCTGTAAAGTAAAAATCTGGTGACATAATTGGTTTTGTCACCCTTACATTAGGTTCTAAAATAGTACCAACTTTACTGTTTTATTTTCTCAATGTACCTGATGAAGTTAACCTATTAATGTAAACAATACGCTTGATTAAGAATTGAAATCCATTGCGTCAATAGCCCGATATGCCCACTAGGCCACCACCTTTTAGGACGCCGATGGGGAACACACGCAGCACACAACTGACAAGCAGACCCTTTTGGATCCTTCTCCCTCCGCCTGAGTAACTAGTATGTCCTGATCACAATGAACACCAACTTACGACTTGGAATGATAGCAGATACCGCTACTGTTTCTAACCAGTCACACTCCCTCATCGTAACCAGTGCACACTCCCTCATCGTAACCAGTGACTAAGGGGACTCATGTCATGGCCAAAGACATCCAGGACTGGACAACAAGACATAGTGTCTCCTAGATTTCCCATCCACCTTACTATATTCAGAAGACAGGTGTTATTTAAATGGTAAATGGAGTATTAAAAGTTTAACTAAAAATTCATATGCCACCCTTACAAAAGCAGGAGTATATTCCCGCCTGAAGCCATCCCAGAAGTCAAACAAACTCAGAGATTGCTTCTATGAAGAGAGGATACATGGGAGAATATGGTAGACACTGAGAGTATTTTCTTAATAGTGACCGACACAGTGTGGACATCAGAATTAGATGTAGCTGTCCTAGATGTGGGCCCAATTCATTCCAATGCTAAATCAGATATAATTTGGTTACTCCCTAAGTTTCAAATGTATTTTGCTCCAGAATTGCTTAGACAGTTCATGATAGGCTTTGGATTGGCTAAACAGAGCTTGATGGCAGTGGGAGTGGTTATTAACCTTGCTTATATGAGGAATACTTCACCACTGCATATATAGGGGATGAATATCATTAGGTTGGAAGCTGATAATTCTCTTGTCCAGCCAATGCTATTCCCATGCTGTGGGTTTGGGGTGAAGGGATCCAGGTCATACTGGTGCCCTCATGTGATTGTCTCCCTGATGGGAGCCTGAGAAGGAGAAAGTTTATAGCTGTAAGCCCTGGCAACAAAGAGTGAATGGAAAAAATGGAAGAGAGGTGCTTATTGACAATGTGAGGTCAAGAGACAGTGGGAGAATAAGTTGTTTCCTAGGTCAGGTGGAAAGGACGAGCCGGCCACGATCGTCACAGTTTCCTTCTTGTATGCCTCATGCTTCTCTGCCTGTTTTGGGGCATCATATATGTGCTTCCTTCCTCAACTTGAGAATACTTCCACATTTGGTGCAGAAGCGAGGGGCACCCCTATATTCTAACACTAATTGTGGGAACTCCAATCATCATAATTGGTAAGCCATCATGATAACCAGTCCTAAGATCTGACTTCCCCCCACGCTCATATAACTTATTGTCAGGCACACAAAAGGAACTTTGTAATGGAGCTAATACTCACCATACACGGTGCCCACATACCCAGAGAGAATTGGCTTTGTCCAATGGGTATTCTATCCTAGGGCACCATGTGTTGTCTGCTGTCAGGGTTCTCTTTAGGGCTGGACTACTGTAGATCATGCACCCCAAACGCCTGTTAGAGAGTCTCTGGGATGGCCTCCCTTGGCCTCACCTCTGATCCTTGCCTCACTTATTTAGGGAAGTAAGAAAGGAAGTTGCCCTAGTTCTGCTGATTATTTGGCCAGAGAGACACATGTTGAGCAGGTCTGTTATAAGAAGTTCTCCTCTGGTCCACAGAGACACTGGATACTTCACCGTGGTCCATCTGTCTTCAAGATAATAGGCTTCCTCCCAAGAGGTGCTTGATACAATCTTGAACAAAAAGTGTGTATTGGCTTCCCAATTTACCTCCAAATTGGGAAGAACAAACATTAGCTGGGATGACTCCCTATGATGGCAGGCCCAGTTGACTCTCCAGATCAACTATTCCAGGATGGAAATCCTACAGTTAACTTCTACCATGAGTTGTATCGTCATAGTCTTTGAGCTCACATGAGCTGCTGCTAAATGAGGAGGGAACATTTTTATCAGTTTGTCTCAAATGGTTATCATTTGTTGTTCATCTTAGGTTGAATCTTGACCCAGGGGCTCATTCGGGTGAGCCTCCTCAACTCCCCCTTTCTCGTGTTGCCTCATATCTAAGCCATCAACAGTTCCGTTGGGCTCAATCATCCAAATTATATTCAGATTCTGACTACTTTTCACCAGTTCTGCAGACACCATTTTTTTTTCCTAAGCCACCACTGTCTCTCCTGACTTATTGCCAAAACTTCCACATGAGTTTCTCGGCCTTCTCTCCAGTCTATTTTTCACACAGCTGCAGTAGTCAGATCATACCACTTCTCTGTTTTAAATCCTCCAGTGGCTTTTCATCCCACTCATAGTAAACACAAAGGCTTCAAGGCCATAAGGGAGGCCTAGACATCCTACAGTGACAGCCCCTCCTCCCATTCCTCCCCTGCACCGTGTCCTACCACTATTTTCCTCCTCGTTTCACTTCAGTTACTCTGATACCCTTGTAGTTTCTGCAGTTTCTTCAGTGTGCTCATTCTGCTTTCACTCTGGGCTCTCATGCTTCCTTACTTGGAATGTTCTCCCTCTCACCCTCATATCCATCCACATGACTTGCTCTTTCTTCCCTCCTCAAGTGTCTGTTCAACATCAGTTTATCGGTGCTAACTTCCCTGAGGACCTTATTTAAAATAGAAAACTTTGGCTTCTTTCATTCTCTACTCCCTTCCCCAATAGCATTGTCATATTCCATGTTTTTGTTTAGTTGTCTACTTACTTATTGTTAGTATTCTCTCCATGACAATGTGAACTACTATTTTTAAATAGGCCCTTGTCTGTTCTGTTCATGTTTCTGTTCAGTGCCTGGAGTATTGCCTGGCCAATTTAGTGGGTCCTTGTTAAAGTATTTGTTGAATAAATGAATGAACTGTGGCATGTACGGTCCAGTTCACCACCATCTCCATCATTCCATATCAATTTGTAAGTCTATTTTATTATATTACTTGCCTGCTCCTTGTAAGTATTTGAATTTGTGACTCTCAGCTTAAAGCTTAGAAGCAAAAGTCAATTTAGGAGCAAGTGAACACATATTCAGATAATATGCGTTTGAAATACAAAAAAATCTCTGTTAACACCATCTCCTTGCCACTTTCCCTCCCCACCCAGGACAGAAAGTACAGGTCTCAAAAACAGAGGCCTTACTTTCTTGGGAAAAGAGAAAACAGTACATTTGTTCCCAGTGAGTCTACAGCAGTGATACAAGGTTTAAATCAATTCCTCTGAGATTGAAAATGTGATAAATAGTAAGTTTATTTGTACAATGTTGAATAAATGGTTTTTGAATTACATGGAATTGTACATAATTCAGAAATTATCTGTATTTCAGATCAGAATGATTTTTACTTGACTGTGGCTGTTAATACTTTGTGTCTTTGTCTTACCCCTCACTGAGTAGTTAAAAATATATAAAGACTGAGGGAAAGGAAAACGCTATTTTAAAGAACTCTTCTGAGCATAGAAATAAACCCACGATTATATGGTCAATTAATCTATGACAAAGGAGGAAAGAATATACAATGGGAAAAAGTTTCTTCAACAAGTGGTGTTGGGGAAACTGGACAGCTACATGCAAAAGAATGAAATTGGGCCACTTTCTTACACCATATACAAAAATAAGCTCAAAATGGATTAAAGACTTAAATGTGAGACCTGAAACCACAAAATTCCTAGAGGAAAACACAGGCAGTAATCTCTTTGACATTAGCTGTAGAAACATTTTTTAGATGTGTCTCCTCTGGCAAGGGAAACAAAAGCAAAATGCAACTATTGGGACTATACTAAAATAAAAAGCTTTTGCACATTGAAGGAAGCCATCAACAAAACAGAAAGACAACCCACTGAATGAGAGAAGATATTTGCAAATGATATACCTGATAAGGGGTTAATATCAAAAATATGTTAAAAAACTTATATAACTCAACACAAAATAATCCAATTAAAAAATGGGCAGAAGACCTGAATAGACATTTTTTTCTAAAGAAGACATACAGACCGCCAACAGACACATGAAAAGATGCTCAACATCACTCATCATCGGGGAAATGCAAATCAAAACCACAATGACTTATCACCTCACACCTATCAGAATGGCTAAAATAAAAAATACATAAAACAGCACATGTTGGCAAGGATGTGGAGAAAAAGGAATCTGATGTGCTGTTGGTAGGAATGCAAGCTAGTGCAGCCACTGTGGAAAACAATATGGACATTCCTCAAGAAATAAAAATAGAAGTAACATATGATCCAATAATTCGACTACTGAGTATTGACCCAGAAAAAATGGAAACACTAATTCAAAAAGATATATGCACCCCATGTGTATTGCAGCATTATTTACGATAGCCGAGATATGGAAGCAACCCAAGTGTTCATCCATAGATGAATGCATGAAGAAGATGTAATAGTATATATATATACATACATATAGGTATGTATATATATATACACACACAATGGAATACTTCTCAGCCATCCCAAAGAATGAAATCTTGCCATTTGCGACAACATGGATGGACCTAGAAGGTAAAATGCTAAGTGAAATAAGTCAGTCAGAGAAAGACAAATACCATATGATTTCACTCATATGTGGAATTTAAAAAAGAAAACAAGCGAACAAAGGTAAAAAGAGATAAACAAAAAAACTCTTATCTGGTGACTCTAACCATAATGCTCACTGTGTAACGTATAGGATTGTTGAATCCCAGTATTGTACACCTGAAACTAATAAAACACTGAGAGTTAATTACACTTGAATTAAAAAATAAATTAAAATATAAACTCTTCTGGCAATTTCTTTTTCTATTTAACCAAATTTTTGAGGTTTAATTTACATATAATGAAAGGCATCCGTTTTAATTGTCCAGCATGAATTTTAATAACTGTACACAGCTATGTAATCATCTGCATGGCAATCAAGATACAGAATGTATCAGAACTCCAGAAAGTTTCCTCATGTCCCTTGGTAACCCCTTTCCTCCTCACTTCCTTTCTGAGGCAATCACTGATCTGCTTTCTGTTACTTTAGATTAGTTTTATCTTAGAATTTCAGGTAAAATGGATCATACCATATATAGTCTTTATGTTCGACTGCTTTTGCNACCCTCATATCCATCCACATGACTTGCTCTTTCTTCCCTCCTCAAGTGTCTGTTCAACATCAGTTTATCGGTGCTAACTTCCCTGAGGACCTTATTTAAAATAGAAAACTTTGGCTTCTTTCATTCTCTACTCCCTTCCCCAATAGCATTGTCATATTCCATGTTTTTGTTTAGTTGTCTACTTACTTATTGTTAGTATTCTCTCCATGACAATGTGAACTACTATTTTTAAATAGGCCCTTGTCTGTTCTGTTCATGTTTCTGTTCAGTGCCTGGAGTATTGCCTGGCCAATTTAGTGGGTCCTTGTTAAAGTATTTGTTGAATAAATGAATGAACTGTGGCATGTACGGTCCAGTTCACCACCATCTCCATCATTCCATATCAATTTGTAAGTCTATTTTATTATATTACTTGCCTGCTCCTTGTAAGTATTTGAATTTGTGACTCTCAGCTTAAAGCTTAGAAGCAAAAGTCAATTTAGGAGCAAGTGAACACATATTCAGATAATATGAGTTTGAAATACAAAAAAATCTCTGTTAACACCATCTCCTTGCCACTTTCCCTCCCCACCCAGGACAGAAAGTCCAGGTCTCAAAAACAGAGGCCTTACTTTCTTGGGAAAAGAGAAAACAGTACATTTGTTCCCAGTGAGTCTACAGCAGTGATACAAGGTTTAAATCAATTCCTCTGAGATTGAAAATGTGATAAATAGTAAGTTTATTTGTACAATGTTGAATAAATGGTTTTTGAATTACATGGAATTGTACATAATTCAGAAATTATCTGTATTTCAGATCAGAATGATTTTTACTTGACTGTGGCTGTTAATACTTTGTGTCTTTGTCTTACCCCTCACTGAGTAGTTAAAAATATATAAAGACTGAGGGAAAGGAAAACGCTATTTTAAAGAACTCTTCTGAGCATAGAAATAAACCCACGATTATATGGTCAATTAATCTATGACAAAGGAGGAAAGAATATACAATGGGAAAAAGTTTCTTCAACAAGTGGTGTTGGGGAAACTGGACAGCTACATGCAAAAGAATGAAATTGGGCCACTTTCTTACACCATATACAAAAATAAGCTCAAAATGGATTAAAGACTTAAATGTGAGACCTGAAACCACAAAATTCCTAGAGGAAAACACAGGCAGTAATCTCTTTGACATTAGCTGTAGAAACATTTTTTAGATGTGTCTCCTCTGGCAAGGGAAACAAAAGCAAAATGCAACTATTGGGACTATACTAAAATAAAAAGCTTTTGCACATTGAAGGAAGCCTTCAACAAAACAGAAAGACAACCCACTGAATGAGAGAAGATATTTGCAAATGATATACCTGATAAGGAGTTAATATCAAAAATATGTTAAAAAACTTATATAACTCAACACAAAATAATCCAATTAAAAAATGGGCAGAAGACCTGAATAGACATTTTTTTCTAAAGAAGACATACAGACCGCCAACAGACACATGAAAAGATGCTCAACATCACTCATCATCGGGGAAATGCAAATCAAAACCACAATGACTTATCACCTCACACCTATCAGAATGGCTAAAATAAAAAATACATAAAACAGCACATGTTGGCAAGGATGTGGAGAAAAAGGAATCCGATGTGCTGTTGGTAGGAATGCAAGCTAGTGCAGCCACTGTGGAAAACAATATGGACATTCCTCAAGAAATAAAAATAGAAGTAACATATGATCCAATAATTCGACTACTGAGTATTGACCCAGAAAAAATGGAAACACTAATTCAAAAAGATATATGCACCCCATGTGTATTGCAGCATTATTTACGATAGCCGAGATATGGAAGCAACCCAAGTGTTCATCCATAGATGAATGCATGAAGAAGATGTAATAGTATATATATATACATACATATAGGTATGTATATATATATACACACACAATGGAATACTTCTCAGCCATCCCAAAGAATGAAATCTTGCCATTTGCGACAACATGGATGGACCTAGAAGGTAAAATGCTAAGTGAAATAAGTCAGTCAGAGAAAGACAAATACCATATGATTTCACTCATATGTGGAATTTAAAAAAGAAAACAAGCGAACAAAGGTAAAAAGAGATAAACAAAAAAACTCTTATCTGGTGACTCTAACCATAATGCTCACTGTGTAACGTATAGGATTGTTGAATCCCAGTATTGTACACCTGAAACTAATAAAACACTGAGAGTTAATTACACTTGAATTAAAAAATAAATTAAAATATAAACTCTTCTGGCAATTCAAATTATTGAGGTTTAATTTACATATAATGAAAGGCATCCGTTTTAATTGTCCAGCATGAATTTTAATAACTGTACACAGCTATGTAATCATCTGCATGGCAATCAAGATACAGAATGTATCAGAACTCCAGAAAGTTTCCTCATGTCCCTTGGTAACCCCTTTCCTCCTCACTTCCTTTCTGAGGCAATCACTGATCTGCTTTCTGTTACTTTAGATTAGTTTTATCTTAGAATTTCAGGTAAAATGGATCATACCATATATAGTCTTTATGTTCGACTGCTTTTGCTCAGCGTAATGACTTTGAGAATTATCCATGGTTTACAGGTATCAGTAGTTCGTTCCTTTTTATTGCTGAGTGGCATTGTTTGAACCTACCAGTNAAGTGTATAAAGTTTTTTTGGATAAATACTTAGTAGTAGAATTCCTGGGTCAACTGGTGAACATATAGGTCACTTCATAAAAA
>NC_048218.1:140392589-140401938 GCF_002007445.2 Ailuropoda melanoleuca | reverse complement strand
ATATAGATGGATGTATGGATGGATAGATAGGTAGATTTACAGCAAGAAATTGGTTTACATGGTTATGAGGGCTGTCAAGGCAAGTCTGAAATCTCTGTAGGGCCAGCCATGAGGAAGGGCAGGCTGGAACTTTTGGACGTGGGCAGAAACTGTGGTCCACAGGCAGAATTTCTTCTTCATTGGAGAAATCTCAGTTCTGCTGTTAAGGCCTTTCAACTGATTAAATCTGGCTCACCCACATGATCTAGGATAATCTCCTGTACTAAAGGAAACTGCTTATGGACTTTAATCACATCTGTAATATAGCTTTTCAGCAACCTTGAGATCAGTGTTTGACTTAACAATCTGACTCCGTTGACATGTAAAACTGATCATCATAATCATATAATTAGTAGACAGCAGGACTGAGATAGAAATCCAAGCCTGTGTGATTTTAAAGCCCAGCTTTTAATTTCTATGATCTGTTTAAAAGAATTGATTTAGGCTGAGAGCAGAGAATGTTCTAAGATTCAGGGGTGGTAATATACTGGGGATAATCCAGGAATGAAAAGAAGGCCTTTGTGCCTGAAGCACACAGATCTGGGGAAGTCAAGAGAAAGAACAGGACTCCAGAGTCTGGAAGGCTTCTGACAGGGCCTCTACCAAATGCTAGCTGTGTTATCTTGGGAAAGTTGCATAAACTCAGTTACTNTTGCATAAACTCAGTTACCCTCCTTTGTAAAGTGGGCAATGGAACCTATTTCCTAAGGTCGATTGACTACATTGGTACATGTAAGGTGCTTGGAACAGTGCCTGGCCCAGGTAAGTATGGCGTGAATGTTAGCCATTAATATTAGCAGGATTTGGGGAGGGGTAAGGTGGGACATGGTAAACTTGCTCTTAAGCAGCCATCCTTGCCCGATCCTTTCTAGGATTTAATATATAAAAAGGGAAGAATCACAGTCAATAAAGAAGGGCCGCATTACTCAGTAAGGAGTGCTATAACACTGGCCAGCTCTTTCAAAACATTAAACAGAGACACACACGTGAGGCAGTGTATCACAATAAAACCTAGGGGAGTTAAAAGGAAAGATAACCCCATGAAAATGAAGAATACGTAGGCAAATATTAGACAAGGCATGAAATTACAGAAGAAATAAGAATATATCTGACTATATAACAACGAAAACATTTAAAAATATCTCTGAATCATCATAATAAAAGTTAAAGAGCAAATGTCAATCCTGTTTGCTATAAAGATGACAAAGTGTGATAGCCTAAAATCCATAAAATAAATCAACACCCCAATATATAAATGGGTGAGTTATAGGAACATTCAAAAAAGGAAAAAAATTGGCCAATAGGTTTAATTATAGAACTAAAGAAAATTAAGATATAATTTGAGTGCATTTTTTTTGCCTAACAAATTAGGAAAAAAATTAAAAAAAATTATGCAGATGAAGATATAGGAAGATATATGTGTGTGTGTGTGTGTGTGTGTATTCAGTTTGTTTGCAGTGTAAACTTGTATGGTTTTTCTGGTAAGCATTATGGAAATAATATATATTAGAAAATTTAAAATATTCCTTACCTAGTAATTCCACTTAGTCTCCAGGGAGGGATAACCTCTAATTCTGACAAAGTGTGATGTATAAAGTCACTCATCACAACATTATTTATAATAAAGAAGCTTCGTAAAGAGTCTAAGTGAATGGTAATAGTGAAATGTTTATATTTATCTGATTTCTACACAGCCATTTACAATTACGTCTATGAAGGAGTCAGATTCAGAAATGAGGTATTAGTCAAAGGGTACAAAATTTCAGTTATACAAGTGATCAAGTTATGGAGATCTAATATACAGCATGGTGAGTATACTAACTAATGCTATATTATATATTTGAAAATATTTCAGGTAGATTTTACAAAAAAAAAAAACTATGTGAGGTGATGGATATGTTAATTATGTTGATTGTGATAATCATTTTGCAATGTATGCATATACCAAAACATCATCTTATTCACCTTGTATATATATAATTTTTGTCAGTTATATTTTAGTAAAATTGGAAAAAATAAAATTTGTCTATGAATAAAAGGGAAATGCTTTTGTTCAGTGAAATGTAAAAAGTAGAAATGTCACTATGATATAGATATAGATATATATCCATAAAATATTTATATTTGTGGAAAGTAAGTATTTATGGGTGGTAGAATTATGAGTAACGCTTTTCTTTATTTAATTATTTTCTTAAAGTTTAATTGGAACAAAATTGCATGGAAAAAGGAACTGCTGTTTGCCTAAGATGGGGCAGGAAAAGTCAGTATACCCACTCTGCTTGGATATAGAATAACTTCTAGCAAGTTCCTGGTTGCCCGGTGCATTCTCTATCTCAGTTGTTATATCATCCTTTCGTCCAAGAAATGTTCTGTTGATTGTCTGCTTCCCAAATTCCTCCATCATCCTTCTAAGTTCAAGCATTATTTCCTTTTAAAGTATTCCCTGACATTTCTCCTCTTTTCCTCTTCAGAAGCTGCGTGGTACATGCTTTCTAGTGGTCCCATAGCACGTGGTATACAGATAAGCGTGGCCTTAAAGTCTGTGAGACGCAGGCAATATGCATAAATATTTATCAATAGTACATTCAAATACATATAAAGTAGTATCTGTTTCCAGACTGGATGGCCATGCTGTATATTAAAATATTTACTACGTTTTATTTTTGTTACCTTGTTCTTTCCATACCGTGACTCTTCTGAAGGCAATTTGTTTGCCTTTCTTCTCTCTGTACTGAAGCCTCCCTTTTACATGAAGTGGGTCGTTGGTAAATATTCGTTGAATGCATGCATTATTTAATTGGCCTAAAACGTATTTTTTAAACGAAATGCTGTTTACTGTCTCTGTTTATTAGTAGTTTAAAAGTAGACTTTGAAATGTTCTAATCATCTCTTATCTTTTTAGCTGGAAGGTGTCTCATCTCTTTGGTGTTCCCCTTTAGGTTTGGCTATCTTGGTTGAACTTCTCATCTCTTTTCCGTCTCTTACCTCTGCCCGGGCATGAGAACATAAGACAGAATTGAGCACGTTATTCTAGGTTTGGGTATGCTGCTCTTCTGTGCAAAGGTTTTGCTTCTGAACTTCTGTAATGGTGATCAGCAGATGTAAATTAAAGCAGCATTATGCCCTGCTCTCTGCATTCTAAGAACATTTCAAATCGTATTTACTTATGATACTTTTGTGAGGCTAGGTTATGCCTTTTGGACGACACTTTAAAGCTTTTATCCTAAGTTTTCTTTCAAGCTTTGTAGTCATTGCTGTCTATTGCCATGTAGTTTGCAATTCTGTTTAGACCCTCATGTATAATCCTCCAAATAGTTTTGAGGGATGTTTGAAGCAGCATCTTAAAAAAGCAGGGGGGAGGTGGAGAACTCCTGGGTGGCTCGGTCGGTTACACGTCCCATTCTTGATTTCGGCTTAAGTGATGATCCCAGGGTCGTGAGATTGAGCCCTTCCCCAGCAGGCTCTGCACTAGGTGTGGAGCCTGCTTCAGACTCTCTTTTCCCCTCGCCCTCTGCCCCTCCCCCCTGTCTGCGCTTGCACTCTCTCTCACTCTCAAAAAAAAAAGGGGGATATTTTCAAGATTTTTTAAACTTAAAAAACAAGACAAAAATTCATTCAACTTTTTAACCTTTTGTTCTGTTTTTGTGGCCTGAATACACACACATCCTTTGGTCTATAACCCCGAGTGGGTGTTTTTTCACCCATCCTGACCTCATCTCAAGTCCTGATAATGTGGTTTAAGATTTTGGGTAATGATGTGGTTGACTGATAGATCATTATGATTTGGCTTGCTGCATTTTGAACTCTTGTCCAGTATAATTATGAGACTTAATATTAAGAATATTGGAAACCTCTGGTGATTCCTTGATATTTTGATGTTCATTCTGATACCTAAACCAAGACCACCAAATATAGCTAGTTTCTTACAGGACCTTTTCTTGCTTATCTGTACCATTTTGTTATTTTTTAGGGGGAAATTTTATGTGGTTGTCAGGATTTTAATTATTTCTGAATCTTTAGTAAGTACTTAGCAGAGTGTGTTGTGCTTGAGAAAACTGTTATTTATTTATTTCTTTGTCTTTGACTTTTTCACCAAGTAGCTAACAATTAAGTGGATCAGCACAGCTTAATTTGGACACTACACTTTCACCAGAAAAAAAACACTTGATATATATTTAGATTTTACAGAATTTACAGTGGAAAAAATAGATTCCCACCCAAGTTGTTCCAACTATATATAAGAGTTTTCTAATAGCTATACTGAGGATCAGATTTTAAGTTTACATTAATTGTCACTAATTAAATGCAGTTAAAAATTAACTAGAATTAAATGTAACTTTGAATTAATTAAAATGAAATAAAATTAAATATTCTGTTTCTCAGTTGCACGAACCTTATTTTAATACCCAAGCATGGCTGGTAACTACAATATTGGATAGGACAGGTTTGGATGGTTTGCTACCATTTTGCTACCTGTTGTTTTGCTAGCAAGCTTTTAACTTTTACAGTACATTTTTCAAAACTTATTTAGTATGTAGTATTACTTCTCGTTTCAAGTAATTTCAAGTCAGAATGATCACACTCTGGTTCAAGCGGCATTATGTTCTTTGCCTTTATGCTTTCAGGGGCCTTCAAGTTGCTGTCTGAAAATGCCTTCATTGAGCTGGCATATATTATCAATTGCCCATGAAACTGTATTTATACTAGGGAATGACATTTTCATCTACTGACTAGATGACTAGTTATGCTCCCAGTTTGGATGCATACATGCTTGCGTTGTTAGCTTATATATTCTGGTGTCAATTGCATATTCAGAATTTGCCAGAAGAATTTAAAAGGCCAGTGTTAGATAATTTTTATAGATGGCATTTCTCAAGCCTTCAGCCTCCTTGATATATTTCCTTATAATGAATGCATATGTACTGATGGAGATTTAGTGTGGAATTTACTTTGTATGTTTATACTGTTAGTCTGTGAAATGAGTCCAATCTACCTGTCATGTTGATTGTTGACTGAGCATTATTTGTGTGTGTGTGTGTGTGTCTAAACTTTGCACTACTTTTAAATTAAAACTATTTCCTTTGATCCACGGGATTCTAGATGTCTCTATGATTGAAATCTGTGTGTGGCTTTATTCCAGCAGAATAATTTTAAAGACTTGTAGATTTGTGAAAATACCAAGTTCAGATTGATTAGCTATTTATTTATTCTTTCATTTATCATACATTTATGGGGTACCAACTGTGTTCAGAATAATGTAATATCTAAGGATTTATGACCTCTGTCTCCAAGGCACTGATATTTTCACTCACATATTTTGTTTTACTGTAGTTTATCTGTTAAAATATTAGTCATGGAAGCCATAACACTACGATAGTTGGCCATCTTGGCTGGACGAATCATCTGCTCTTGTCAGAATATAAATGATGTGAAAACGGAAGAAAACCAAACAGGGTCATTGAGCTTTGTTCATCACTTCACCATTAAATTATCGAATGTCCATGGAAAAATCACTTAACATTTTTGTTTCTCATTTGCCCATATACAAGAATGATAGTAAATATTCTATCCACCACCCTAGCCAATTTTAAGGGTCAATTGAAAGGATCAAATGAGCCTTGCCTGTGACTGAATGGTTTGTGTCAGGACAAAGGGAATATGGTGCAGGGACTTGTGGGGGATGGAGGGTCTACCATAGATGGAATGATTAAATTTGCAGCAGCTGCAATGGGCTGGCCGAGGGGTAGAAAAAGAGGAAAGCACAAGCCACGTGCAGCATTAATTGGAGAATAATAGAAAATTTGGATGTTCTTTGCCCCTGTGTTTTCCCCTGGCTTCAGTGAGGTGCAAAGAGCATGTTGACTTCCATTTCCTGGGCTCCCCAGAAAGTAGAACTTGAGGCATAAGTTTAAGTTTGAGTGCTTTGTTGGGGAGCAACATCCGAGGGAGTAGAAGTAAGAGGTAGAGGGTTAGCAGAGCTGGAAGGTGGATGCATTATAAAATTACCCATGGCTATGGGTAGCTATTGCTCCTTCCCATGGGACCATTGGAGAAGATGTCTGACTTGTCACGGGACCTCGTCTGCCAGCTCTCATCCCCTATATGTTGAAGGTCAACCCATGAGATGTCCAACACCTCCTGCATTTCTGGGTTGTTATGGGTGGATGCTGAGCAGGTCCTGGGTGGTCCTATGTCTTAGTGCAACACAACATGAAGTGTGATCTATGGATGGCATCTTTGTGATGAGTACAGAAATTGAAAGGAAGTGTTTAGAAACTTTCATAGCATTTTGACTGAGTAATTTTATGTTGAATCTAACAGTAAAACAATTGGGCTTGTCTTATCATATACTTTTTTTTTCTGTTCACTTTTCTAGCAGTTCTTTTGTGTTGTATTTACAAAGTGTCAGTCAGCAATGAATTGGGGAAAAAAATGATTCTTCATCAAAGATAGCTTGAAAATGACTGCCTCAGTTTAAACAGGATATCTCTGTGTGGGAGGCAAGAGGTACCCTGTGCAGGCAAGAGGTAACAGCAGGTCTCACCTGGTGAGGTAAGTCAGGCCCCACACAGAGCTGGTCACTGTAGGGGTGGCTGGAACAAGTAGCCAAAGTCCCCAGAGAAAAGTGAGGCACGGAGGATTTGAACTGATACTAAGAGGCGTTGATACAGTGGTCTGGATGATTTAGAACAGTTCACATGTTTTTTGGTCTCAAGATGCCTTCATAGTCTTAAAAATTATTGAGGACCCCATAGGGCTTTTATTTGTGTAAGTTATTATCTACTAGTAGTTACCATATTAGAAATTAAAAAAAATCCCTGGCATTGTATCTCTATTAAAAGAATATCACAGGGCGACTGGGTGGCTCAGCCAGTTAAGCATCTGCCTTCAGCTCAGGTCATGATCCCGGGGTCCTGGGATCCAGCCCCACTTCCGGCTCCCTGCTCAGTGGGGAGCCTGCTTCTCCCTCTCCCTCTGTCCCTCCCACTCTCTCATGCTCTCTCTCTCAAATAAATACATAAAATCTTTTTAAAAAATGAGAAAAAATTTAAAAAATAAATTTATAAATTTACGTAATGTAACAATAATAAATCTATTGTGTGATCTGACATACATAGAACAATTTTTAATGATAGTACTGTAATATAAAATATAATATTTAATTGCATTTTCTAAAACAACAATTATTTAATGAGAAGGGTGGAATTGTTTTATATTTTATCAAATCTCTTTCAATATGGCTTAATAGTAGATAGTGGGGTTCTCATAACTGCTTCTGAATTCATGTATTGTTGTAATGTATATTTATCTAGTAGATAATTATTAAACACTTGCCATGTACTAGTTGTTACTATAAATACTGATGATACGGGCATGAAGATCCCATTCTCTTCCATTTGGATTTCAAAATTTAGAGTGGAGAATGTAAACTCAAAAACCAAAAAATGACAATAAGATGTGGGAAGCGGGTAGGCAATGTTCTGAGGGACTAGGTGAGAGTGACCCTTTATTCATACCAGGAACTGGGTGTGGGGAGTGATAGATTATGTCATAGTTTAGTATAATTGTATTTAAATTTTAAGTAGGTAGAAGCATCCCAATTTTGGTAGGGAATGAGAAATGTTCACATTTCAGTAGCCCTAGGCTGGTGGAGTGAACCACAAAGAATTTTGGAAGCAGAAAAGGGCGTAAAAACAAAGGAACAAACAAGAAACCCTAAACAACTCCTGGAAAGAAATGCTGAGGAAGATTGTAGAGTAGAGCATTAAGGCTAAGATTAAAGAAAAGACAACCAGAAAATTATTATATAAAGGAAGTACCAGAGCTGGCCCAGACTTGGGTATGAGGCCATTAAAAAGACTTTTAAGAGGCTACAGGGATTTTAAAAACTAGGACAAGACAGATGTCATGTATAATTTATTACCTAGCAAACTGTTAGAGTGGATATAAAATTGCAGGGTAGGAGAGTCAGGTGTGGAAAAAAGGTGCCCCAGCAAAAGTTAATGCGCTAAAGCAATATGCTTTCAAAGTCAGTTCATCAAGATTATTGAGAATAATGGGAGGTACAGTGGACAACTGTAGTTAGAATTTATGGGGTTGTAATAAAAAAGAAGAGAAAAAGGAAAGCCAGAATTTTTTGTTATAGGAAAAATGTTGAAGCTTATAAATGTTTGAAAGAACAGAGAGGTGATCTAGCCTGTAGGGTAAAACACCTTTTTTTGTAAAGAAGAAAGGAAATAAGGCAAAAAGAAACAATGACCATTGGAGACTCTTCACCTTGAAATTTATTTTTAATGAAATAATTCTATTGTCATAAAAAAATTCCCCAAAAGATTAATTTTAAGTGTTTTCATTTTAAAGTAATGCATTCTCATTATTATACATTAAAGAAATGTAGGAAAATCAATCATAGTTTCACCACTTAATTTTAACATTTAATATTTTTTTCCTGTTTTTTTTTCGGTATCNATTCTCATTATTATACATTAAAGAAATGTAGGAAAATCAATCATAGTTTCACCACTTAATTTTAACATTTAACATTTTTTTCCTGTTTTTTTTCGGTATATGCTTGCCTTTGTTTTGACTTTGGTAAGATGTTGATAAAGCCATCTAATTGGGTTTTATTTGATCCTAGGACAAAATTATAAACACAAATACTTTGTAAAATCTTTTTATAAACAAAAGCTATGAGAGTCAAATGGAATTTGTATGAGTTGCTTCCCATACATCACCATATTTGTGCAAAGCTTTATAGAAACCATTTCAGGTCCTCAATCTTGAATAAGTTTAGCTTATGCTAGCATGCTGGGAGGAATTTTCTAGCGAGCTGTGGTAGTGTCTTAGTCCTTCTGGGATGCTATAACAAAATACTAAGTAAGGACTGGGTAGTTTATAAACAACATACATTTCTCATATTCCTGGAGACTAGAAAGTCCAAGATCAAGGTGCCAGCATGGTCAAGTGACGGCCCTCGTGCTGGTTCATAGCCTTATTCATTGTGTCTCCACGTGGTGGAAGGGGGCTAGCTGAGGCCTCTTTTATAAGCATATTGATCGCATTCATGAAAGCCTTGCCCTCCTAACCTAATCAATTCACAAACGCCTTACATCCTAATACCATCACACTGAGCATTAGGATTTAAAGATGTGATTGATTGATTTATTGATTTTAGAGCGAGGGAAGGAGGGGAGTAGAGAGAGAGACAGAGGACCAGAGGGGGAGGGAGATGGAGAGAATCTCAAGCAGACTTTGTGGTCAGCGGGGAGCCAGATGCGGGGCTCGATCTCACCACCCTGAGATCACCACC
>NC_048218.1:140288057-140392081 GCF_002007445.2 Ailuropoda melanoleuca | reverse complement strand
TAGTAGATAGTGGGGTTCTCATAACTGCTTCTGAATTCATGTATTGTTGTAATGTATATTTATCTAGTAGATAATTATTAAACACTTGCCATGTACTAGTTGTTACTATAAATACTGATGATACGGGCATGAAGATCCCATTCTCTTCCATTTGGATTTCAAAATTTAGAGTGGAGAATGTAAACTCAAAAACCAAAAAATGACAATAAGATGTGGGAAGCGGGTAGGCAATGTTCTGAGGGACTAGGTGAGAGTGACCCTTTATTCATACCAGGAACTGGGTGTGGGGAGTGATAGATTATGTCATAGTTTAGTATAATTGTATTTAAATTTTAAGTAGGTAGAAGCATCCCAATTTTGGTAGGGAATGAGAAATGTTCACATTTCAGTAGCCCTAGGCTGGTGGAGTGAACCACAAAGAATTTTGGAAGCAGAAAAGGGCGTAAAAACAAAGGAACAAACAAGAAACCCTAAACAACTCCTGGAAAGAAATGCTGAGGAAGATTGTAGAGTAGAGCATTAAGGCTAAGATTAAAGAAAAGACAACCAGAAAATTATTATATAAAGGAAGTACCAGAGCTGGCCCAGACTTGGGTATGAGGCCATTAAAAAGACTTTTAAGAGGCTACAGGGATTTTAAAAACTAGGACAAGACAGATGTCATGTATAATTTATTACCTAGCAAACTGTTAGAGTGGATATAAAATTGCAGGGTAGGAGAGTCAGGTGTGGAAAAAAGGTGCCCCAGCAAAAGTTAATGCGCTAAAGCAATATGCTTTCAAAGTCAGTTCATCAAGATTATTGAGAATAATGGGAGGTACAGTGGACAACTGTAGTTAGAATTTATGGGGTTGTAATAAAAAAGAAGAGAAAAAGGAAAGCCAGAATTTTTTGTTATAGGAAAAATGTTGAAGCTTATAAATGTTTGAAAGAACAGAGAGGTGATCTAGCCTGTAGGGTAAAACACCTTTTTTTGTAAAGAAGAAAGGAAATAAGGCAAAAAGAAACAATGACCATTGGAGACTCTTCACCTCGAAATTTATTTTTAATGAAATAATTCTATTGTCATAAAAAAATTCCCCAAAAGATTAATTTTAAGTGTTTTCATTTTAAAGTAATGCATTCTCATTATTATACATTAAAGAAATGTAGGAAAATCAATCATAGTTTCACCACTTAATTTTAACATTTAATATTTTTTTCCTGTTTTTTTTTCGGTATCTGCTTGCCTTTGTTTTGACTTTGGTAAGATGTTGATAAAGCCATCTAATTGGGTTTTATTTGATCCTAGGACAAAATTATAAACACAAATACTTTGTAAAATCTTTTTATAAACAAAAGCTATGAGAGTCAAATGGAATTTGTATGAGTTGCTTCCCATACATCACCATATTTGTGCAAAGCTTTATAGAAACCATTTCAGGTCCTCAATCTTGAATAAGTTTAGCTTATGCTAGCATGCTGGGAGGAATTTTCTAGCGAGCTGTGGTAGTGTCTTAGTCCTTCTGGGATGCTATAACAAAATACTAAGTAAGGACTGGGTAGTTTATAAACAACATACATTTCTCATATTCCTGGAGACTAGAAAGTCCAAGATCAAGGTGCCAGCATGGTCAAGTGACGGCCCTCGTGCTGGTTCATAGCCTTATTCATTGTGTCTCCACATGGTGGAAGGGGGCTAGCTGAGGCCTCTTTTATAAGCATATTGATCGCATTCATGAAAGCCTTGCCCTCCTAACCTAATCAACTCACAAACGCCTTACATCCTAATACCATCGCACTGAGCATTAGGATTTAAAGATGTGATTGATTGATTGATTGATTTTAGAGCGAGGGAAGGAGGGGAGTAGAGAGAGAGACAGAGGACCAGAGGGGGAGGGAGATGGAGAGAATCTCAAGCAGACTTTGTGGTCAGCGGGGAGCCAGATGCGGGGCTCGATCTCACCACCCTGAGATCACCACCTAGTCTGAAACCAAGAGTTGCCGCTTAACCAACTGAGCCACCCAGGCACCCCTGAACATGTCAGTTTTGAGGGACACAAACACTCAGACCATAGCAGGCAGTGTTTATGGAGTAGGTTTAATGTCTGGAGTTTCTTTCAGCAGAGTTCATGGGTACTTTGTGGAAAATCAACAGTGTTTTATATGCTATCCTTTTATCCTGTCTGTTTGATAACAGCTTTTAGATCTATGCTTCCAGAGAAAGAAAGGACAGATCAAAAGTTCATCAACTCTCTGATTGTAGTAGAAAGAACTGATTCTGGTTGGGATAGGAATCAACTCTAAGCTCTGATCTCTCATTTCAAGAGATCTTTTTATTTTAAAATCATCACATCTACATCTGTCCACCCTCCACACCCCTCTTTTCCCTGGAAAGAACTACATTCACTTAATTATATCCTATATACAGTTTTTAATGTTTTTCTTACCTTAGGGTAGTTCCACTTCAGGAGAAGTGTACTTTTTTCCTCTGAATTCACATTTTAATTCCCAGTGATATGCATACTCTAAGATCTGAATTCAGTGTAAAAGGAGTTATAATGTGTGATGATACTAGACCCACTCTTGCATTTTATTTTGAATCCATTGTATTTAGCACAGTGTCTGGATGGGCAGGAACACAATAAAATATTTATTGAATGTGTAAGAGTTTTAGTGTCCTCTTGTGAAAAATACTGTTCCCAAATAAATGCCAAATGAATTTTGTAGAATTTTTTCCTTTGAGCTTGGATTCTAGACTTTGTGTCTGACCTTGTTCCAGTCGAAGTTTCTAACAGGGTTTCTCAAACCCTAGTGTGCATTAAAATCCCCTGGGGCACTTGCTGAACATGCAGACTCTTGGGCCATACTACATAGATATTCACTACGTGGGGTCTAGTCATCTGCATTTTTAACAAGTGCTTGCAGTATTTGTGTAGAAGGTGGTCATAGGACTACACTTTGTAAAAAAAATTGTTAGAGGTTCAGGAAGACTCAGGCAGATCCAACTTAGATTTGTGTTTTCCTTAATTTGGTTAATTTCTCTTTCAGGCAATTATTCTCCATGGCTGCTTTTAGGAAATGGTCTTATGGTAGTCTTTAGATCATAAGTCTAGAATGAATTCTAAAAGACTGTCTTGTCATAGTTGCACATGCAGAAATCAACAACTAGTCATATATTTTCTTGCCACGAGTAAATTTCCATGACATTAGATCTTACCTGATTAAACAGTTGACCATTGATTTAAAAATGAAATTCCTTAGCAACATTTCATTATCATGCCCTCATAGAGGAAGGATTAGTCAATTCCTGAAAAGAAACTGCCTTTGGCTGACTGAGAAAAGATTGATATACCTTTGACAGTTCAATTTCCTTCTTTAAGAATCTATGTTCTGCAACCTGTGGTTAGTCTTGGAGTCCCCCTCAACACTTCAAGTAAGGGTGTCATGTTTGCATTTGCTTCCAGTGCTCTCTGAGTCTTCCTGGGACTCTCTGCTCTGAGTTCCTAGATGCTCCCTGTCCTAAGTAGCTGTCAAGGTAGCTTCTCTTCTGAGGCACCATGCTATTAGATAGTGTCAAGAAGTATGTGGCTGAGAGGGGAATAAGGGTAAACAGTCTGGCTGCTGAATTGCCACTTGCAGCATATATCACTTTGCCACTGAGTGATTAAAATCCCCTCTGTGACTTCTGCATTAAGACAGAAAAGAGTACAGAGCATGTGAAAAAATGTTAATGTTATTTGGGACCTGGGAAGTAAATCTATTCTTTTACATGCCACTACAATAAGAATAAAATTTTGAACTTCAACTCCCAAACAACCAAACAAGCCAACTCCCCAATTTCCAAACTTGCAAATGGAATGATATTTGTATATATGCAGATAAATGATTACTGGGTACATGAGAGTTTTAAGTTATTATTTGAGTTATTGTTGTCTAGACACCTACATATGTTAATAAGCCTCACTGTACTGCCTTTAACTGACAGTCAAGTTCTCTGGGTCAGCTGGTGGAGGAGAGAGGGGACCATTAGCATGTCTCCTAGCCTGTCTCCACATCTCCATTCCCACACTCCCGCTTGTGGAGTGACATGTGTTTTGGAGACTGTGGAAGCAGGAATTGAACATACATGTCTCAGACTCTTCCTTTTTTTTCTTGTTTCACCCAGAGCCAGCTGCTGGTGAAAACTACATATTCTGGTCAGTATCACTAGGCTTTCAGTTTTCCTTGGCGTATCTCTATAAATGAGGTCTGTGATTACTTAACACTGCCCATGTGGGGATGTCACAGTGCCGTTCAGTCATACTGAAAAACTTACCGTTGCTGAATATGTTAGCCATATTCTCCAACTTGGTCTGTGGTGGACGTGAAGATGTGCTCCCCAGAGGCCCTTTAAGGAAGGATTTTTGTCCAGCTAGAAGAGGGTGGTGGGCACAACACCTTCAGCTGCCTGTTCTTCTCAGGTCTGCCTTGGCTGCAAAGAGCTGGATGCCTTGCTCAAGCATGCCCTTCCCGGGGCAGCCCACATTGAATGAACTAGGAGAGCAGGCAGAGGCTCAGACATTTCGACTCACGATAGGAGGACTCTCATGGGCAATGCTTACTCCGGAACTTCCTGCCAGGGTGGGCAAGGCTTCTTGGGGTCTGCTTCACCTGTGACTTTTTCTGCTGCTCAGTCCTGATTCTTCCCCTTCCTTTGATCGTTTACATACATTTTGAACTCAAACTCTGTTTCAGTGTCTGCTCTTGGAGAACCCAACCTGTGATGTGGCTTCTTTGGATTGTATAGGGTTTGAATATATTTCTGCCTTAACTTTTGGTTTTCTTGGCTGGTTCAGAACTCAAGTAGGGAAACTGTGGTGCCATTTCTGGGCTCCCTTAACATCCAACAGTGGAAATAACACAGTCGAGGTGAAGACAGGAGAACTTTTATTCCAATCTCTGTGTAACTTAGAGGAGCAGAAAATATGGGTAAACATCAGGTGACTCTGAGTGGAGTTCCCTATGAGTAACTGGCACTATGGATGTACCATCAGAGGTTAATATGTTTTCTCACTCTTATTTTTTTTCTCACTCTTACAAATAAAAACATGACTTCCTGTCTTCACATATGCAAAACGCTGAAAAAGTCTTATTTTCAGGGAGAAGTAAAATATGGTTTATGATTATGTGGGCTTGTTAAGAGAGCAGATATTCCAGATTACCAAAGAAGAGTTAAATAACCCCAATTTCTATTGAATATGCATAGTCATTTTTGTCTTAAAGCATAGGCAATTGCCAACATTCTGATTTCTCATAGAATGCAGAATTTTAAGTTATCAAAATAGTGTCCAAAACATTTCTGTCAAGAATCTCCACCTTCATGCGCAGTGGCATACCAGGGCAGTTCTGAGCTAGTAATTGCGAAAAACTGACAGCGGCTTCTGTGGAGAACAGAATAAATAGGACATAACTTTGTAATGCAGAACTACTGTTTTAATGGTGATGCTACCTAAAGGAGCTATTTCACACAAGATTTTTCTTTGGAATGTAGCGTATATTCTCTTCTAAATTAAACTTGGGATCATAATGGGGTATTCCATCGAGGGAATGGGAACAAAGAGTTTTATCTGGAAACGTTCAGCTTTGGGAAGGTTTCACTCGGAAAAATTGGGAGAAACCAAATACATGTTCAATAAGCCAGATCAGCTAATTTTAACCCTGGAACTC
This sequence comes from Ailuropoda melanoleuca, assembly GCF_002007445.2. Lineage (NCBI taxonomy): Eukaryota > Metazoa > Chordata > Mammalia > Carnivora > Ursidae > Ailuropoda > Ailuropoda melanoleuca. The sequence continues at coordinate 140,386,393 of NC_048218.1, read as the reverse complement.
AAAAGAATGACAGATGTCACAGTCAGCATTCATATTCGGCTAGTTTTTGATTTTGTTTAAATCAGTGCTTCTCAACCTTATGAGAATATGAAAATAGGTCCTATTAAATAAACAAAGAAAGGGAAAACTGGCCTTATTTAAAAACCAGTCTACAGTGTTTCCCAAGGAACATAAATACACAACGTTTAGAACAGGGCAATGACTAGGCCACGCCTTAACCACAAAAATGATTAACACTCCATTCTCATCTTTAACAACTTTGCCTTCTGAGTGACTTCTGTTCTTTATCAATGATAGCTCTGCTCTGATCTTTCTGCCTCTTGGATGAAGATAATAGAGATATTCAATCACTGACTCTCCCCATTTCTTGAATCATATAACCCAGAACTGTTTCCTGTTTTCTGCAGCTGTTTAAAAAAAATTACCGCATTTGAAGCTCTCCTAAACTTCCCTGTATTGAAAAGCTCCCAGGATTCTCCTAGGGTCTCCCCTAGCTGCAGTAAGCTAAGTAAACCCAACTTTTCGTGTCCACGGGTTTTGTCTTGGTCGTCTTTGTTTGATGGGCTTTGACACCTGGCTGCGCATTAAACTCACCTGGAGAGCTTTTAAAACTCGTGATACTCAGGCTATCCTCTATACCAATTAAATTAGAATTCTTGGGGTTTAGGGCTGGGCAAAAACATTTTGAAAGCTTCTCGAATGATTTCAATGTGCAGCCAAGGTTGAGAGCCACTGGTTTAAATGATTCTATCGGAGGTGGAGAATGCACCACATAATAGCTGAAAGTTACTTGCAGCCATATCAACCCTGATATGGTTTTACATTGGCTCTGCTTGTTGGTGCTTGTGAAGTTGTTTTAATCTATTGAAGGGAGGCAGCTTGATGAGCTGGAAGAAATGCCTTCTTGATGATATTCATGATTAGCCTGGAAGAAGGTAAAGAAAGATATTGACAACATTCATATTTGGTTCTTGCAGTGAAAGCAGATGAGGTTTTTTGAAAGGCTCTTTCAGGACGACTGAAATAGCAAGAGGTGGTATATTCTCTTTTCACATTACCCTGTGGACCATCTAGATAGTGTTTTGACTTAACTATTGCTTCCCTTTAATCTGTTCTTTTAGAACTGATGGTTAAACATTTAAATATGTTTGTTTCTAAGTATTTCTGTTAACAATGTAAATTAATTTCTCCTGCAGGGCAATAGTAATTATGCCATAGAGGTTTAAGGAGGAGCATCTGAAACATTTATATTAATACTCTGTAATATAATGCTTAATTAACTCGTGTTTGCCATGTGTGGGATTTAATGTGCTGGAGAAGAATTGGTGACAAAGGCAGAAAAACAAAACAATCAGTTCTATGGAATATGCCTCAAGCTAGAACATTAAGATAAAACCAGACACGCTTTTTCCTTCTTAGTCCTATTTAAGGCTTATGGGACACGCTTGTTTCTGGTGTGTTGGACTATTCTCCACAGAGAGCTGAGATGAGCAACTTCATAGACGTGGCCTTTCTAGATTAGGTAGTTCGGGTTTTGAATATATAGTACCAAGTATTTGATATTTTCCCGCAGACCATTCTGTCTGTGCAGGGAGGCAGACTGAAACAGCTGACACTACAGCTAGCCAAGCTACGCGTATGCTTCACCTGGAAATGGAAGTGACCTGCAGGCTCGAGGCCAATACAGAATCGTCAGTTTTCCCAACATAGTTGCAATAGTCGAGCAAGAGGTGCAAGGGGTGAGGAGACCATCATTGCTTATAATTTTATTCCAACAATTAAAATTTATCTTCCTTACCTCTGAGGTTCAAAATAACCCTGCTCTAGCTCTGCTCCTTGAGGACTGGGGCAAAACTGAGGATTAGTGGATGCGTTTAGGTGTACGTTTGGACGGCTAACAGTTGTTGTTATGATATGGTTAAACCGATGTTGACCTTTGTTTCATATAACATTTTCTACCCATGTTTCTCTCCACTGTCATCATGTCTGAGAATCAAAGCCATGTTTTCTCTCATTTCATGAGCCCATGAACAGATGACGATGGCTTTATCGAAGTGGTTGGGTGATGTCATGAAACCAACCCATAAACAAGTTGACACATACTATTACGAACTTGGTTAGCCGTTGAAGCAAATGCCTGAAAGTAATACTAATTTTGTAGAGCCAGATGGAGCGTTATTTTTAGTATTTTTTTCTTTTGTTCTCATGGGTCTACAGAAAGCGTCCCTGGTAATGCATGTACCTGAGACCATGTGCTTTAATGTTCACTAACTTCACTCTCTTGTTTATTCATTTCCAAGAGTCTAGGCTCTCAGAATTAGGTTCTTGAGCTGTAGGGTACCAAAGAGCCAAAGAGAGCCAGAAACTCTGGAAAGTGAGGCTGGAATTGCCAGCCTGGCAACTTAAACCCATTTAAGGGAGTGAGGATGAGAAACCATTTAAGGGAGTGAGGGATTTGGGGAGTGAGGATGAGGGACTGAGGATGAGAAACCATTTCGGTGGTTCTTAGCCTTGGGTCACATATTAGAATCTCCTGAGCACTTTTTAAATATTACTAGTGCGCTGACCATCCACAGAGAATCGGAATTAATATATCAGGGATAGGGCTGTGGCTGAAGGGTTCCGAGGCTCTATGCTCAGGTTTGGCAGCTGCTGGATTCAGGACTGGGAGAAGCCGGTGCCTCCCATCTATAGTAGGCACAAACTCCCGAGTGAGTCCACATGCTAAAGTGAGAAGGTCGTTGGTCTGAGTGTCCGGGAAGCCTGATTCTTAAACTACCATCACCAGTAACAAGCACTGCTACTCCAGGCTATTCCAACTCTCTGACTTTTAGTTTCTTTCTATAGAAAGTTAAGAAGTTTGACTATAGCCTCTTTTAGAGTTGAGTATCATTAANCACTCCCCCTGCTTGTGTTCCCTCTCTCGCTGGCTGTCTCCATCTCTGTCAAATAAATAAATAAAATCTTTAAAAAAAAAAAAAAAGAAGTTTGACTATAGCCTCTTTTAGAGTTGAGTATCATTAAAAAAAAAAAAACAACAAACTTTACATAGTTCTAGCATATATACTAGCCCCCCACCCCTCAAATAAATTAGTATACTTGAACAGAAGTGTTACCAGTGCTAAATTAGTCTAGAAGGTTTGAAATAATTTAATTTTAATTTATAATCAATATTTAAATAAGTTCTAACTTTGGTAGAATTAGTTTAGCTGTCTAGAAGTGAGGTTCTGAATGTATGAATTCTTGAATTTTATCTCTTCCAAAAATAGTGGGGGTTAAAATAAGTGATCACATATTCCAAATGACTGTTCCATGAGGTAGAGGATATTACAGTGACAGTTTTTGCAATTACAGATATTCAATTATAGATGATTTTTTTAAAGTTGGTTTCTTCTTCAGCATCTGAATATACTTTATTTTAAGAGGTTTTAGATCTGTTGGTTTTCACGTAGAGAAGGAGAGGAGGAGGTGCTATTTAGGCCATTATATTAGCACTCATTACACATTTACATCAGATTTTGTTTGTTTGTTTGTTTTAGCAATGTCTTTAAGAACAGAGAAGAAGCAATTTGACCTTTATTTTGGAGAAGGACAGGAGTGGGGGTGGTGAGTGTAGTTCTGCTTTTCCTTGTCAACAGAAGAAAAAAACCTTTAAAAATAACCCACCAATTTTCAACCATTATATTTTAAGCCACAGGAGCCTGTGAGTTTTCTTTCATCCTGGTTCTATCACATAACCAGAGAAATTACACAGCATCTCCCCAAAAAGGGGTCTAGCTGGGAAGCAATTCAAACAAAAATATATTATAGAAATGTGATTGTTCAGTGTATCATTATAACAGTTACTCATCTTTGCCCCTCAATCTGCAGTTTTCTCACTCCTCTCCTCTCTTTATCTTTTATGTGTCTGTGCTTTTCCAATGGATGTGTGGACAGAAAGAGTGGTCACGAGACAAGGACCCCATGGGGAAGACTGTTCAAGGCATTTATTGGACTTAAATGTCACTGAGTAGTATCCATGACACCTCTGAAGCTAGAAGGCATTTACTTTTGTTCTCCTCTCTCCCCTTTTGATTTGCATCCCTGGAAGGGAAGCTAACCCTGTTCAGGATTAAAAGGACTTTATTTTAATAATGGACAAATAATAAGTTGTCTTCTAGGAGGTGAGCAGCATTCATTCAGGTCAACCATCATTAGAGTACACATTTTAGTACTTAGTTTCTTGTAGGTCCAGATTTCCAATGAAAAATATGGCATCAATTTGGCATATCAAATGACAATAGGACGGAATATTTAAAATCTGGATTGTGTTGGAAAATTAAGAAATATGGTACTTTAATAAAGCAGCTATTTATTACTGTGTAAGAAACCACCTGAAACAGTAGTTATTTTTTTCCCCCTTGTGGGTAAATAATTTAGGCTGGGCTCAGCTGGGTGGTCCTTCTGCTGATCTCTCTGGGTTCACTCATGTGGCTACAGTCTGCCTGTCTACAGGACTGGATAGTGTAAGAGGGCCACACTGACATGTCTGACAGTTCACATTGACATTGGCTGTTGCTGTTGTCTAGGGGTCTTAGTTGGGACAACTCATCTCTGCCCCTTGTTGTCTTTTATCTTCTAATTGGTGATAGTGGTTTTCTTCATGGTGATCTCAGGGCAGCATTCCAAGAGGGCAAGAAGAGAAGCTGCAAAATCTCTTGTTGTGTAGGATTTGGAGCTCCCACAGCAGTAGGTCTGCCTACGTTCATGCGTGGGGGAAATACAGGCCATCTCTAGTTGGGAGGAGCAACAAAGTCACATTACCAAGGAACCTGGAGACAGAAGTTTGCGGAATTTTTGTAGCCACATTTGTATGGAACCTGTCATAATCTTTCCTCTGGAAATAATAATTTACATCTCTTCCACATGGAAATACACTCACCCCTCCCACAGAAATCTCATAGTCATATGGAATCATCCTTGCAGTCCAGAGTTTGATCATCTAAATCAAGGCCACGTGTAGATGAGGTTGTTTTGGTGCAGCTCCTTGGTTATGACCCTTCTTTAGAAAACTTAAATAAGAGGACAAGTAATTTTTTACTCTACATGCAACAAACAATAGTCAGACTGGATGAGGATAACTGCAATAGACATTTGCACCCAGAAAGGAGGAACGGGCACACACAGCAATCACCTGCCCATGGAAATTCTGAAATCAAACCAAACACATGTTCCCCAGTTTCTCTATTCTAGGGCCTGAGAATATTCCTTGATTAGAGACTAGTTCAACCTCATTGGATTGATTCTCCATTGTTCTTGGCTCTTGGCTCAGTCCTCTCAAATCTTCCCTTTTCTATAAGAAATGGCCTGTAGGGTTTGTAGCTGAATTATTTTCCCAGACTGATTCTTGTCCACAGGAAGTCTGAGGTCCATGAGTCTTTTTTCACTTGGAATTACACAGTTCCTTTTAGTATGAACTAAAGTTGCTTTGCTATTACAACTGTCTGAAAAACTTTGTACAGTTCCTATGAATCTTATCAGGGCTTACCACATGGCCCAAAAACCATATCAGTTTTTTTTTCCCCCCAAACAGATCTCTGTTTTTGTGTGTCAGCATGTTTTGGGACAGTACCCTTAATATTCGGAGAAGTTCTTTGTCTCTCTGAGAAAGCTATTAGGTTCCATCTTAGATATTTTTGTGGTCTTCAAAGAATTTTATACCCACAGCCTTGATTTGATCTTTGCTTGAAGTTATTTCCTAATTTGGGAATCTTTCATTAGCTGGAGATATTGGGGATAAGAAAAACATTTATTTTCCCACTTAGCAACTTCCTTTAAATTTTGCTTACAAACAGTAAGTTCCTCCTTTTATTCTTTCTTTTTCTCCATTGACTTGTCATGTGCAGTTAGATACACCCAACGTTATGACTTTCATACACTGACCAGAGATCTTTTTAGATGGATCAATGTTTACTAGGCACATTTTCTAACTTTCATGTTCTTGTGTTTTTTATCATGCAATAGTAGGATATTATTATTACCTCTATGGTTTATCATGTTTGCCACTATGTAACAAGGGTCACTCTCTTTCCAGCCTCTAACAGTATTTTCCTCATCACTTTCAGGTCTCCATTAACAATTTCCTCATCACTTTTTGGATTGTGTACCCCCTGGCCCCAGAGCCAATGCTAAATGTTCCAGGTTTTGTTGTGGTACTCCCTTCCAGTACCAATATGTATCAGTTTTCTATTGTTGCTAAACAAACCACTCCAAAACTTAGTGGCATAACACAATAAGCATTTATGTGCTTACGATTCTGTGGGTAAGCAATTTGGGCTGGGTACAACAGAATGGCTCTTTTTCTTCTCACCTGGAGTCAGTCACATGGCTTTGGTTGACTGGCAGGTTGATTGGGGTTGGGTAGTCTGAGATGGCTTCACTCACATTTGTGGGTGTTGTTGACTGGTTGTTGGCTGATTGATCTGAAGGGGCTTCAGCCAGGACAACTTGGTCAAACAGTATTTTATGCCCCTGGAGTCTGGTTTTCTTCTCATGACAATTTCAGTACAACACTCCAACAGAGCGAGTGCAGGTGCGGAAAGTTTTCTTGAGACCTAGACTTGGAAGTCACAGCCATCATTTCCACCACATTCTTTTCGTCCTAGCAAGTGACAAGGACAGCTCAGATTTAAAATGTGGTGAAATATTTCTACCTCTTGCTGGAAGAAGCAACAAAGTCACATTGCAGAGGGATAATGTGCATATAAGGATGGGGAGCATTTTTGTGGCTTTCTTTGTAAAGAATCTACCATAAAAACTTGAAGGGGTATTTAGATTCTTAAATTATCTAAAATTCTACCGAATATTCCACCTTTTTTGATTACTGTGGAGAGAAGATGGTATAACCATGAAAAAGGGAATATTCTGTTCCTGTGGAAGATGAAATATGGAGAGAGGTGATTCTAAAATGGGGCTAGAAACACTATGTATCTTACTGTCTACTTTTCAACACAGAAAATTTATGAAAAAGTATCTTTCTTTTTTCCAGAAAGCTACGATTTTCCATCTCTTCTCTGAGTACATATCTGTAAAATAGTAGCTCCTGATTTTTCCCTTTATTTTCTTTCTTCTTAGTAGCTTAAAAAATACAGTTCTTCCTTTTATCTTCATCTCTTGGTCTAGTTTTCCATGAAACTGAACAAGCTTCTTCTACAGTTTCAAGTTAAGCTTACCATTTATTGTGTGTTTTTGTTTTTTAATTAAATTTTTAATTGTAATTCCAGTGTAGTTAACATATGGTGTTGTATTAGTTTCAGGTATACAGTATAGTGATTCAACAATTCTATACATTGCTTGCTGTTCATCATGATAAATGTATTCTTTAATCCCTATTCCTCTTTACTTACCTATGTCACCCTCCTCACCTCCCCTTACCATTTACTTTGAATAATGGAACATCAAAAAGAGTTTCCACGAGACTTTGAGATAAGGAGGTGGTTTTTTGCCACTTATCATGTGATTTATTTTTTTGGTCACTCTTAGAAAACACCAATTGACATTTGTTTATTGAGGTTCCATGGGGTAATTAATTTACTGGTTTAATAATAACACCACGTTTTTATAGCTAGAGGAAATCTTTCTGTTTTGGATATACTGCACACTGACATGCCCTGTTCAGCGTGAACAAAAGGCTATGTTTTTAAAATAGGGGTTTCAAGGAGACTAGATTGGATATAAGGAGAGCTTGCAAACAAACTAGAGTTTTATGAGGCTGAGATGGGTTAAAAAGAAAGGAGGGTGAAGTGAAGTTGAAAACTGTGTGGTAACAGAAGTGGGAAAGATTCTGAAAATGCTTTGATGGTAATTTCATTGAAGTGGCGAGAGGCAGAGCTTGGGGTGTGGAATAAGTAAATTTTATTTACCCTTTGCAACAATATGCATGCTTGAAAAATGTTCTTAATTTTGAAAATGATTAAAGCCATTACTATCTAAGTAAATACCTAATGTTGGTTTATACACCTCAGCCTTGTCTCTGCTAGTCTCTGTACTAAAAAGCCTTTAAGTTGGCAGCAGAAAGTTAGCATTCTGTGTTTGAGATGAGAAACTGAAAAGTCAGCTGCTGTCTTTACTTGGAATATAAGACACTGAATCCTTCATTTTTATAACCTTGCAGTTTTTAAGAAAAGTATTTAAGAAAGATGAGAAACTGGGAAACTTGATAACATTTAACTTTCCAGCACAAGTAACATTAAGTCATTGTTGCAGTCCTAGAAATGGTTTATTTGGAATCATTTATTATGTTTGATGAACTCAATGAAAATCATGAAAGGAGCACTCTTTTTATTTCCTTGCTGTTCCATAATGATATTTACTGTTTGCACAGTGATCATTCAATTTCCAGAGATGCTCACCACCTTCTCCTGCTGATTAAATCCCTGTTTGGTTTCACTGCCAAGTCTGTTGGATTAAATTAACAAGTTCTGTTTGCTTTAGTGGGAATGACCTGCACCAACCTTCAGCTTGTACAAAATAATAATCTCTTCAATGATATATTGATTCAGCACTCTTTATCTTCTTTTAAAGAAATGTGCAGTGAAAAGGTTATCTTCAGCTTGCTGGAATTTGCAGGCCTGCATTGCTTATTTTAATTTATTGGAGACCTTGATCTTCCACATCTAATAACTCCTTTCTCTTTGCTGTTTTTAATGATTCTTGTTCTTCTAAAGGATTACCAAATCTTGATTACTCTAAGGGAAGATTTTCACATGATCTTTTAGTCTATAAAATGTCCCACTCTTGAAAATTATCTATATCAAAGGGCCAATTAAGGGAGATTAAAACCTTCCTTTTTTAAAAGTAAATCCAATTTTTATTGAATTGCTTTCTTCTGTCCCTCTTTTATTTGCTTTATAGCTAACAACTAAGAGATATTGAGAAGTTTTTGAAGAGAATGAATTAAAATTTTTGATATAAAAAGATTTGAGAGTATAACAAGATTTTATAAATTTTACATGGAGCCTAAGCCATTGCAAGCATTATAGCAAGCAGTAGAAAATTAAAATGACATTCTCTGAATTTCAATTAAAAAAAGAATGGCAAGGGGAATAAGGAATAGGGGTAAACAGGACAGTAGCGTGGGGAAAAAAATCCACAGTCATTAATTTTAGGGATTAGGTTCTGGCACGAAGTCTGTGTATATGTTTGAATTTATTACCTGTCTGCCCCCTCCCTCACATTATTTCCTTTTCACAGATAAGTTAAGTGAGGAGCAAAGAGATTCAGTAATTTGCCTAAGATCATACATAGTGCACAAACTGAGATCTATCATTTCACCTAAAGTCAACTTGACTCAAAAGCTTATTCCCTTCTTAACAAAACATACTCTATGTCTGAGAAGTAATCACTTCCAAATTCTCAACCCTATCTTCTACTTTCTGCCCCTAAACCTACCCCATGATTCTGTGTACTACACGATAACCACATAATAATAGAGGTTATCGGTCGAAACTTTATCCCCGTAGAGGTGCTTGCTTATTGTATTCATCTTTTAATCTAGTGGCATTCTTTCATGGAGTTCAGTGAAATTCATCTCTCTCCTGTCAGGCAAAGTGAGAACCACTCAGGGAATCTCCCTCAGCTACATGGACCTCAAGGAGGTGACACTGGGAGTGAACCTGGAATGGCGGCTGTGTCTCTGCTGCTCTGTCAGTGTCAGCCCCCAAGTGTGAGCATCTGGGTGAGCTCAGTGTGCTTCTGGTTTTTTGTACACCACTCTTTACCACAAGCCAAGTACTTAACCTGGGGCCCAGTGGAAGAAATAATGATCCGTGCCAATGTAGGAGGAAAGCTGGCTGATTTGGATTGACTGAGAGATTATACGTTTGTAGGCTGCACCTAATGGGCCACTAAAGGTGCTGTAAATGATAGCTTCTCACCTTGTGTGCGATGGAGGACGTGTTCTCTTCGCCCGCCTAGTCCTTCCTGCCTTTCCACCCACTTTTCCACTGCGTCAGTGCTGCCCTTGGGGCATGACGTTTTTGGGTATGGTGCCTTACCTCACAGCCTTTGCCAACTGTCCTGTCTCTCTGGCGTTTCTTCCACATGTTTGGTGACCAGTGAACAGGTTTTCCATCTCTGAAGACATCCACAGACTTCTTTTTCTCCCGACACTGTGTGGAGGGCCTTTTTTGTTAGTTTCAGCAAAAATTCTATCTCTTCCTCCAAGTTTCTCTTGGCTCTGTTGGTCCTACTTTCTTTAAAGAATCCATGCTACCCATCTTCCCCGAGGCAAAGAAGCAGAGAGCCCACTTTCTCTTTTAGTTGGGGGAAGAGAAAGGAGAAAAAAAAATAGGAAGGAACAAAATTCAGATTTCAAAAACTTGCCTGCCATAGTATTATGGTCAATTGCAATGTTTCCCCATCCCACTGAGAGTGTCCTGGGCTCAATATTGCTGTTTCCTGTTTGGCATCATACAGAATGAATAAAAGCCCAGGAGAAATGGTGTTCTTTGCAGGTATCAGTTTTCAGGGAGTTCCTGTATAAAATTTAGCTGAGTCAAAATCAATCCCAGGAGATAACACTGATGGCAAGTTGTGGCATAGGTTGCAGTAGGAGCAAGCAAGGGATTTTGAGAAAGTGGCAATTAGGCCATGAGATATCCTTTTTTTTTAAAATGTCCTTTTGACATGGGTCTAGAACTCTTGTGATATCTTTTTAATAATTTGTGATTATTGCCTGGGATGGATTTAAAGACCTGGATTTACCTTTGGTTTGTTAAATTTCCATTATTGCCTATTACTGGCTCTATTACTGATAACCTCTCAGTGCATTCATTTTCCTTTTTAAAAATAAGAGTTTCACACTCATGCACAGTGAGAGAGCGCTGAGGTTATTAGGCTAGCACTTTTCTAAGGCCCAATTTATTAGTATTCTTCCACTATCCCTCAGGTTATCTACAAAAGAATTCTCAGTCATTCAGCCTTTCTATTGTACTTGAACATAGGTCTTGAGAGTATTTCTTTTTTTTCCCTCATGTGAGTAGTATTTTTCACTGTCATTTTCAGTGGCGCCATGTCAATATCAAAGAAATGATTTCCAAGTAGTTGTGCATAAGTTGAGGTTTCCAATTGATCTTTGCAGTTCCTTTCCTGCAAGTCGAGGCTGAGAAGCAAACAAACAGAAGAGTTTTCATTGGAGCAGAAGCCAAGCGAAACAGAAGGCAGAAAAGGGGGCTTATAACCAGGGCTCTATTCTAACCAATTGATCTGGGACTGACGCTAATGAAGGACAACGTTCTGCAGGAAAGAGTGATGAGGTAACTAGCTATTACTCAGATAGCAGTGTTTTTGTACTTTATCGCTGTCTGTGAACAGTGATAAGGGTTGGAGCGACCTTCCAAATGATGCCAGAGCAGTTGTAGTGATTGCTAGGCCTTGAACGAGCTTTATTATGGGTTGGCTATTCATCTCTTCCGAGAGAACTAAAATATAGCTGGACAATGTCCTATGATTAATTTTTGGTGAGGGACTTCCACATTAAAACAAAGCAAAAAGAAAAGAAAAGAAAAAAAAATGGCCAAATGTATGCAATGATCAAAAGGGGCTGTGTTGTGTTTTGTTTTTCTTTCTCACGAGGAGAAAATGAGGATCAGAATTTGGAGATGATGTAATAGACTGTAATGGCTTGGATTTGCATAAAAATTATGATTTTTTTACCTGTTTGGGGATAAGGGCTTTCCATTGGTACTTCGACATAAGGCCGATGGTAAATGCCAGAAAAGTTACTAAACCTCCTGCTCTGGCGATGTTAGGTGGGACGGGCAGATGGATTCATTAATGTGAGACTCCTTTTTCTCCTTATTATTCCTAGCTGCCTTTGCCAGGATGTTTTAGTTTCAGCGATTTCTCTCCTTTTCTTGTTGTAATAATTTTTCTCCCTTCTTTCCTGGTTATTTGACATGTTCATTTCTCTTGGGAATCATGTTGCTTATTTCTCCTCAGCAGCTATGACTTTTACTATTTCTACCATCCTGTAAGTTTCATATCCTTTCCCTTATATTTTAAGCAAGAAACGAGTGACTACCCAATATATGTGCACTACGTTCCTCGTATTGAATATATTTTAGATACTTCACATACGTGATTTAGTGAAAGGTGGAAGAGGCATTTTTTCCCTAGTGAAACCGAGCGAAACTGAGCACAAATATTATATTTCCCATGAATTATCAGGAATTTGTTGACAGGATATGAATTATAATTCTGTCTCCTGATTCTTAAGTCTGTATGTATTTGGGTTTATGGGACTCACAGGAAGCTGAGTGTGAGGTGAATAGACAACAACACCTTTGGGGACTCAATGCCGGGATAGACGGCGGAAGATGGTATCGTGCTACTGAGAGGTGTGCCGCATAAATGGAAGCTACTACTCTGACCAGATGTCACTTTCTTCACAAAAATGAGTTCACAATCTCCATTCTATCTTGTTAGTGCTAGAATAACATTCCAGAAAGGATATCATGATCAAAAAGCACAGATACATTTGAAGCCCTCAGTCTACAGAGGCAGAGAGCTTTAGCGGCATGCAGTCTACAGAGGATTAACAAGCATGGAAGCATGGAGGTGACGTGGTGTAATTTCCTTGAATTTCTCCTTCACACTCACTTGAAATGTCTTCTGGCCTGACCTGCTCTATCTCCTCCCCTAGAGGCTTTCCAAAGTGGGTTATGTCGGATAGGCCAGTATTCGAGGTTTTGTGATGGAGAATTTGGAAGAAAAGGGAAAAACTGGAGAGCAACTGCTGGAAGAAGTTTTGTTTTGTGTGTGTTTAAGGTGGGAGTGGAATGGGAGCACAACTAGTACATGAAGGCAGAAGTGGGAGAGGAAAATGGTGATAAAAAAGATGTCCCTAGGACCATCTTTCTTTTTCACCACGTCTGAGGAAGACAAATAAAATCTCTGTCATTTTCTTTTGAAATCACTCGTGTTTACATGACCTGTGTTCTGTAAAGATGACCCGTGTGTTCTTCACTATGTGGGTCAAAGCACAAGCTTGCGTGTGTTATGCTTATGAGGGATGAGCATTTGAGACAAAGAAACCCTGGACCAGATGGCTGCATGGCTTGAACCAGAATGGTTAATTATTTTCACCAACTGAAAGGGCAGAAACTTGATGCCAGTTTTGGTAAATTAATGTCTGCCTACTCTTAGTTGCCTACCTTAGGCCCCAGGCAATTAACGTGACTGTTCCAGCGATCCTATCAATGATCCTGTAAGAAAATAAAACTGTCTGCTTCAACCATGCAAAGTTTTAAAAAATTAATTGCAAAATAAAATACTCAGTATAAAAACCTAGTCAATGTCAAAATAAAGATTTCCTTTACTTTTACTCTAACTTTTCAGACATCATTGCTGCAGTTAACTGCTTCATGTGCAAAACAAAATATATGGTATAATTCCATTTCCCTGTAGTCAAACCCCAAACCTATGCTTACTTGTATTGTATAGGTAAAAGGGATCTAAAGGAACGTAGTCTTTTATGTACATAATCAATTCATGCTTGAGATAGCTTTTGATTGTGTTTAATCTAGTTGGAATGTGAAATAGATTTTACTTGAGTGCTCCTTCCTAAAATTTAAAAATCATTTTCCAGGGGCATCTGGGTGGCTCAAGCAGTTAAATGTCTGACTTCAGCTCAGGTCATGATCTTGGGGTCCTGGGATTGGCCCTGCGTTAGGCTCCCTTCTCAGTGGGGAGTCTGCCTGTCTCCCTCTCCCTTTGTCCCTCTCTCTGCTCATGCTCTCTCTGTCTCTCTCTCAAATAAATAAATAAAATCTTTAAAAAAATCATTTTCCATATATGTATTGGTGACTGTCCAGTCAGAAAACCAGAAACCACACTGTATTTCAACAAAGGGAATTCAGTCCAGGGAATCGGTTAAAGAAAGTTGAAAGAGTAAAATGGGAGACCCCAGTAATAACAGATGTAGGAAGTAGCTACATTCCTAGGGCTGGGAGCATGAAAGGAAGAAGGTAGGGTTTTCAGAAACTACGAGTACAGACTGTGTAAACTGGAGCTCAGATAACTGAAGAGAAGTCATAACCTGGCTACTGTGGGTTTCCTGAGAAGCGTACAATGAAGCTGGTTCTAGGAATGCCAATGGCGGCTGTCGGGCTGAAGGGCCAGAGTGAGACAACAGAGACAGGAAAAGAAAGGAATAATTCCCTCTCCCCTCTCCTGCTTCCCAGTCTGCTCCCCGAGTCCACTACTTGCCGTACCCTACAGGGAGCATCTTGACCTTAGAACAACAGAGTATAGACTCATAGATTTGGAACTGGGCCATAAGAACTGTATAACCAGCCAATACTTATGATCACTTAAAGGTATTTCCGAATCTTGTTTCTGACTCTGGGTCATAGCTTATATCTGAGAGTAGTCCTGATTAGTAGCCAAAAATTTGGCAGAAAGTAGACAGGGTGAGGAAACTAATTTAATTGGGATATACTCTTTACCAGTTGCCCCCAAATTATTCTTTTCTGAGAAATAGTGGGTCTAATGCCTTCCAAGTATTAATTTGATTAATGGTTAATTTAGAACCATTTTTAGCACATTATGTACAGTAAATAATTACCACAGTAATATACAGTGGAATTTGTATTCTCATGGGAGAGAACGAGGATCCTAGGATCCCATTTCTATTGCTGCGATTTGGTGCTCTACCAACCAAGGTGAATGGCCCAGGGTGTCCCTAAACTGTGATGCTCTTATTGCAACATTCTTATGGGTGTGAAATCAGTGTAACATTACCTTCTCCCTTAGCAGGGAGTATGCTGTGGGACTCGATCCTAGGACCCTGGGATCATGACCTGAGCTGAAGGCAGATGCTTAACCGACTGAGCCACCCAGGTGCCCCAAGAACTATAGTACTTTTTACCCTTTTTCCATATGCTGCTTACTACGCCATCAGTTTTGGGTTTTTTTTTTTTTGTTTTTTGTTTTTTGTTTTTTTTTTGGTGAAGGATGATGTGTGTGTGGGTGACAGCAAGAGTGGGGAAGAATCTTGGTTGGTTGGCTTGCTGGTAGGATTAGTCTCACCATAACAGAATACCACAGACTGGGTGGTTGAAACAATAGAAATGGTGCCAGCATGAGTTGTTTCTGAAGAGGGCTGTCTTCCTGGCTTGCAGATGGCTGCCTTCTCAGTGGTCCTCATGTGGTCTCCTTTCTGTGACATGAGAGGAAAAGGAGTTAGTTCTCTGGTGTCTCTCCTTATAAGAACACAAATCAGCTTTTCCCTACTCCCACCCTGCTACCCCATGATTCATTTTAATTACTTCCTTAAAGTTACCATCTCCAAATACAGCTATGCTGGGAGTTAGGGTTTCAACATATGAACTCTAGGAGGATGTAAACATTTAGTCCACGACACTGATGAATTCTGCTTCTTTGTTATTCTCAGCGTATGTTCTAGGTACCTCAGTTCCTTCATTTGTAAAGGTCAAGAGAAACACTTAAAAGTACCTGAGAGCTAATGATAAAGGTTATATCCTCTGCAATTAATTTCTCTACTGATAACTGCAGCGCCTGCTCTTAATTTTTCTCTAGAGTAGTCTGATTTTACTTTTGATTCTTATAATTGAATTTAAGTGAAACTGAAAGATAAATTCATCTTTAGCCATATACCATTCTCTTAGCGTGTGGCATAATTTTACATAAAATATTTTAGCTTAGTATTTTAAAAAGCATTGCAAGTTTTATTTTATCTTAGTTTTCCCTCTAACCAAGTCTCCAGGGGACAAATGGATATTTGTATGGAGTCTAGAGGAAGATGGTCTTTCTCCAGGCTTTTTTTTTTTCTTTGTCAAGTATATAACTTGGTGATTTAGAATCACAGGACTGTACCTATGCCACATTGTGGAAGTAGATCAGCCCCACTCAAGAGGTGTGAGAAGCTAGACAGACATGTTCTTGTTTACCCACCATGCTCTAATAGGAAATTATTGTGAGTGGAGCTTAAGAATATATTCTGAATCTTATTTGAACATTGCTTTGATACTTAGTCTATATTAGAACATAAATTCAAATTGCTTGCTGTGTTTTTACTTGTAAGGCTTATAAGCATGCCCAGGGGTTATTTAACACAATGCATAAATGAACTATAATTTACATAAGTGCACTAAAATGCTTGGTTTTCTATTCTCTATTGGGAAGAGCAAATTGATCACTGGAGAGTACCATGAGTAGAATATCTACCAGAACCAAGGAATCCTCAAATTCGCATTTTAATTGAATAATATTTAAAGATATTATTCTTCTAAGAAAAGGAGAATTGACTGAAATCTCAATAGAGTTGAATGTCACTATTTCCCAACTTGATATTCTCTGAATCTACTGAAAGAGGAGATTGAAACTGAGAATTTTTCTTATCAAAGTTACTATTTTTGTACATGAAAGTTCTACTTAATAATAACATCTGGCAAAATAAAACGTTCCTGGCATATTACATGTCAGAGACTATGCCAAGTACTGGGATTTTAAAAAGATGAATAAAATAATCGGGAGTTTATAATATATGACCTCTATATGGGTCCTCAAATATTACACTATGGTGAGACTATTAAGATAATACATGACTATGCTTGGTCAAGAACAGAGGTGATACAGTGGAGGGAATGATTAACTGAGACTCTTTGGGGGTAGAAGTTCCAGAAAAGGGCTTAACAGAAGATGCCTGATGTGATCTATCAACACACAGTACCTATTTCCTCCTCTTCAATGACCCTAAATCTTTATAGGAGTTTGAAGGCTAAAAACTATAATGAGATGCTCCAGTGCAAAATTTGCAAAACAGGGGAGAACAGGGTCATTTTTCCTTCAGCAGTGATGGCAGCTGATGTATAAGGATCCTGCAAACATTCTTTTTTCTTGCAGTGACAGACCTCGTTTCACTGTCTAAGTCATCAGCTTTGACTTGACATTGGAGCAGCTGTGACATTGGCAGTGCTTCTTGTAGCTTTCTGACCCCTGACTGTCAGCAGCAGCTTCCAAGTCTGGATTGTGCCTGCCATGTTGTGACCTGAAAGCTTATTGGTGGCCCCTGACTTGTGTTCCTCTAGTCCTTTCAGCAGTCTTGTTGGTACATCATTCCCTGCAGTAAGTGCCTTCCTGGCTGACATATCCAGAGTGGTTTCTATTTCCTACAGTGAACTCTGACTGATACAAAGGGTTTGGAAGATGTAAAGGAGCTCACCAAGCGAACAAAGGAATAAAAGGCCCATACCACTCTAAGCAAAGAAAAAAACCCACAAAATAATGGGGGGGGGTATGAACACTATGGTAGTGAATATGAATCAAAGTAAGTCATTACTGCTGGAGTGTGAGGAGGTAGGAGAGATAGAGTATGAGGTTGGTGCATTAAAAAGGAAAGACATTATGCAGTGAGTTGTATGATTTTCTGAAGCTGGCATTGGGTAGCTGTTGAACTAATTTAACCAGGGAGTGGTTCCGTGAAGGCTGCATTTTTAGGTAGCCCATTCTTACGACTCTATGGAGGATGACCCGGAGGAAGGTTGTTCAGAAAGTACAGAAGACCCAGGGAAGCTTATGGAGTAAGAGATTATCGAAGAGAAAATTCTATTCAGGTTTAGGTCTTTGGGTTAAATTATTATTGTTTTTTAATGGAAAATATTCTTAAGAAAATACATTGTGATAGTTTTTCATTTTAGAAAGAATTAAGTTTCCAGAAAAAGAAGAATTAAGGCTTCAGAGAATTATCTTTCTTTTTCATGCTCAGAGTATATCTCCTTTCTTTGCATCCAAAAGAATCTCCAGCCTTACATATTTTAGGTTTTTTGGGGGGAGAATATGTCAAGAGGAGAAAGAACTACTGATCTGTGTAGGAAGGGGATATTTTTGTCTTCCCTTGACGTTTGCATCAATTTACATGAAAATTTCTTTTTAAAACATAAATACATTTATCCCCAACTTCCTTCTTGTGAGTTATTGTAGCACAGGGTGGGAAGAAGCAAGACAATAACAAAAGAAGTGGGGACGTTGGGAGAGGAGGCATTTGGCAGGAAGAATCAGAGGTTGGCACGGTTAGTCCCAGGCACACAAAGCTACTGCTAAGCTGTTGGAGGAAACTGTTAAGGCTGCTTCCTTTGCTCACTCCACATCTTCTCTTCAGTTTTTTCACACCGTACTCTTGGAAATGAGCCTCTGGTTTCTTTAACCTAGCCCAAGAGAAGCTAAACAAACAACACGGAACACCAGGACACTTGATGTTTGCAAAAAAGTGTGAAAACTATGGATGTCTTTCAACAGGCAAACAAAGCAAGGAAACATTTTTCTTTTTATAGAATCAGACTCTGATGTGATTCAAACTTCCAAAAAAGAGGGAGTAGGAACTAGTTTATATTTGTACATGTCTCAGTCTACAGTAGCTGCTATAACAAAATACTCAAGACTGGGTAGCTTGTAAACAACAGAAATGTATTTCTCACAGTTGTTGAGAACGGAAGTTAGAGATCAGGGTGCCAGCATGGTTGAGTTCTGGTGAGCGCTCTCTTCCAGGCTGCAGACTGCCAACTGCTCATCGAATCCTCACATGGTAGATAGCAGAGATTAGAAGCTGGCTCTCTTCTGACTCTGCTAAGGGTCTCCCATTCTTGGGGGCTTCTTCCTCATCAAGTCATCTAATCATAATTACCTCCCAAGGGCCCCACCTCTTAACACCATCACATGGGGGGCAGGGTTTCAACATAAGAATTTCGGGGGGACACAAATATTCACTCCGTAACAGTTGGTCCCTTCTGCACCTTTGCCAGAGATGGAGCTTGAAGAATGAGAATATTTTTTCTTCCTGTGGGTGTGACCTATCTGGCCTTTTACAGAGAAATAGAATTATCTGCCCATCAACATTTGCCTACAAGTGGGCAATTCTACATATAAACTAAAATGTCGTGATGTGTTTTCTAGAAAAACTTCATTTATGAATAATCTATTATTTGTCAATTAAAGAATTCCTGAAAGAATCGTTTTAGAAATGAGTGTGTTTATACTACGGAATAAAAATCATAGTTTTCTAAATTACCAACTCAAGCATGAAGGAATATTTAAGAATAATTATTGGAATGGGATGGGGTGGATGTTCTAACTAAGCCTGGGGAACTCCTTGGCCACACTGTTCCCTTCTGTCATCATTTAGCTTTCCTGGCCACCCTTTGGGAACCATGTTGGTCTCTGAAAGAATGCTTATTTATGAGATCTTTGAATATTAAGATCAGAGTTTTGGATCTCATTCATAAAGTTGCAGAAGGCTCTGCAATTAATTGATGTAGCCTTATTTGACCTGTTCTTGCTGACAACTGCAAAGATCCATGCATTTTTGGGACTGGAAGATTTCTGTCTCTTTCAGCATGCCTTTTAAGAAATGTCAATTTCTTGAGAAATTATTTCTTTTTTTACCCTGGAGCTCTCTGTTCTGTGACCTCTCAGATCTTCGACATCCCTGTATTGCTCTTTTATTATCTACAATGGTGAGAGAGATGTAGTTCCTGGATTTTGGGCTTTATAAATCATTTGTAGGTTATCAATAAGTACTGAGCCATACCAACTTGGAAGGTTCTGTTTAACCATTTCATGGTTACTTTTGTGCAAGCTATAATCCTTTATGCAGACAACTCACTATTTCCAAATCATTGCGCTTTGTCTCCTCCCTGCTTGATCATACAGTTCTCTCTGCCTGAAATGCCTTTCAACCTCCTTTCTTACTTGTCGCACTCCTACCCATCCTTTGAAATCAAGTTGAAAGTGCTCTTTCTCTGTGAGGCCTTTTCCAGTAACTCCAGATGTAAGTGATCCCATCCTCCTTTGAAACCCAGATCTCTTAATTTCACTGTGTTGATGATATCTAAGCTATAATTTTTGATTGCTTGCCTTACAGTCTTATTATCTCATATAAATATATCTGATTTTGTCTCCAAAAAGATTTAAAGTAGTTATGCCCCTTATTAGAGGTAAGTTCTTGTAAACAAGATTCTTATATATAATTGTGTTAATTATCATAGCAGATTAACAAAAGAGTTTCACATTACTAACTCACTCTTATGACACTTCAGTGTGGTCCCTGAAGGGCAGCCTTCTCTATATACAGTGATGGGGCAGCCAGACTCTTACCATCTCAGGCCACTGGCATCTTCAGCATGTGGCTTCCAAGGATGCTGTGTAAGGACAAGAGAGAACACATATGCTTCTTAACTAGGTTGGTCCAAAAGGGTTCACCTCTCTTCTGTTTACATTCTATAGTCACCTGGACATAGTTAGATGCTAAGACAGACCAGGAAATATAACATCTAGCTAGAAGACATTTCCCTAAACTCTGTGGGGTAGGAACACAGATGTTTGTTGAACAAGTAGCTCTACCACAACAATGAAGGCTCTCTAAGGTTTCTGTGGCTCTCTTATCCATAGGAGTTGCTTGCTATGTGTTTGCAAGGAAGGAAGGAAGGAAGGAAGAGAAAGTAGGAAGGAAGGAAGGAAGGAAGGAAGGAAGGAAGGAAGGAAGGAAGGAAGGAAGAAAATATTGTATAAAGACAAGGGTAAAGACAATTAGAAGGGGTGAGCCAGAAGTTAGCATGTGTTTTATGGCTGCTGGACGTAATAGTTCACAAACTCAGTGTGCGTGGGAGAGTAGCTGTTTGCCCTAAGGGAGGAATAATCAGTTCGGGATTTATCTCTGTTCTCTAACCAGGCCTTGATCCAAAGGTCACAGATTATTCTACAGAAATAGTGATGAATACCTATGAAAATATATATTCACCTTTTTTTCTGAGTATATTTGATCGTTTAAGTGCTTCAAAAATTGTTTATTTGCCTCAAGAACATTCTCAAAGGTATGTTTCTATTTTAGAAAATAATTGTTCTCATTGTTGGACAAACATCCATTTGTTCTAATGATTAAAGAAGTGTTCTATTACCTTGGGAATGACTCAGATTTTTAAGAGCCAGGGATAGAATCACATAATTTCCACGAGAATGAAGTGTTTTGTGTTTTTTTCCTCCATAGGAAAGATTCATGGGTACTGCTTTTGCTATTTTTTTCCTATCAAGAGGCAATAGATAGGATATCTATTCAAAAGCGTATAATGTTACACAGTGACAAGATGTCAAATGCACAGGCTATGGGAGACTATCTCTTCATGCAACATATTTTTTTGGAAGCTTCTAAGCATCTATTAAATTGTACAAGTGAACAGAATTGATAGCTGTTAAAAACAATGAAAGCACCAGCCACGGTATGTTTAGAGACGGCAGGTAAAACAAAGCACTTTAGATCTGAAATTCCACTTCATTTTATATGTGTGTTTACTCAGGAA
Organism: Ailuropoda melanoleuca; assembly: GCF_002007445.2. Lineage (NCBI taxonomy): Eukaryota > Metazoa > Chordata > Mammalia > Carnivora > Ursidae > Ailuropoda > Ailuropoda melanoleuca. The sequence continues at coordinate 140,365,043 of NC_048218.1, read as the reverse complement.
TTGTTATGCCTTATCACTTTTATCGTTCTTTTATCACAGCTGTGTGAAAAATTACAGTTGGAGCCGTGTTCATGTTTTTACTAAAATACATTTTATTTCATGCTATGAAGCAGATTGCTAACGCTTGCTCCTTTTATTATTACGGCTGCACAACTCCCTCCACTCCAGTTAAGTTGCATCAGTATTTCTATGAAAAAAAATCTTGTTTTATTTATGTATTTGTTGCCGTTCTATGATGGCTTTAGCTAAGCAGAGGTGCACCTCAGAAGGACTTGCGTTAAGTTAAAAAATTGGACAAATAAAAACCTAAGCACCCAACACTGACTATAAATTCCACGCCACAAATATTGCATGGAAAATGCAGGTAAAGTTCAAAGAGGATTATTTCCACAGGAGCTGATAAGAAGGGACCTTTCAACTGTGACTCAGCCACTTGCGTTCTTGAAACTGAGAGCGATGTTATGATGCTTCATTTTCCCAGAACTCGGGTAAACCTTTAGAAAGGACACTCTAGGTGAAATCCTGGTGTGCTGCTCTTCGCCTGGAAGCATATGGAAGCTTGAGGGGGTAGGGCTTCTAGCTGTGTAAATACACTCTGCACAGAGAACAGAGTTGGCTTTCTCACCACCATACTGGAAAAGGTGTATTGCTCATGTAGGTTAGCAGGAGTGAGGACAAGCATCAGCGCTTGGAAGTCTCATTTTACCTTGCTTTCCCCGTTTGGCATAGAGAGGGCTGCTGTTGTTTTCCTTTTCCAAGTTCCCCCTGCTTGCCAGCCTGCTGGGAAAACAACTGGGCGATGTAATCCAACAAACAAACATTTTATAGTTGCAGATAGAAAGCAAATTTGTCTTTGCCTAGTGGTAATCCACTGATCTGTAAATATGGGCAGGCATGTGCCAGGGGAGAGTGAAAAACTGTGTTTGAGGTACCCGGCTGGGGAGCTCGCGAGTGTGAGTCACCGGGGAAAATGCCCTGGCTGCTTTGCTGCTATGTGAGTTCCTGTCTTCCTTTTCAACCAAGTTCCTTAGTGTTTTTAGGCACAGGGATATGGATAAAAGTATGGAGTGGGCAAGGCTTTTCTGCCACCCCAGTTCTTTAACTTTCTTTGGACTGTCTGAGAGCCCAGTCAGGAATTAGAATAGGAAAAGGGCAGAACACACACCTTTGGGATTAGGGCTCAGATGTCTCCTGAGATCTGTGATCCTAAGTCACAAAGATACCGGGTACTGTCACCCTCACCCAGCACGCCAGATATCCACCATCAACTTTTTTTAAATGCCTATTTACTGTCTTAGCTAGTCCAGCAGCACCACATCCTACCAATTTCTTTCTTTCTTTCCTTCTTTTCTTTCTTTCTTTTTCTTTCTTTCTTTCTTTCTTTCTTTCTTTCTTTTTCTTTCTTTCTTTTTCCTTCCTTCCTTCCTTCCTTCCTTCCTTCCTTCCTTCCTTTCTTTCTTTCTTTCTTTCTTTCTTTCTTTCTTTCTTTCTTTCTTTCTTTTTCTCTTTCTTTCTTTCTTTCTTTCTTTCTTTCTTTCTTTTTCTCTTTCTTTCTTTCTTTCTTTCTTTCTTTCTTTCTTTCTTTCTTTCTCTCTCTCCTCTTTCCTTATTTTTTTATTTGACAGAGAGAGCCAGTGAGAGAGGGAACACAGCAAGGGGAGTGTGAGAGGGAGAAGCAGACCCCACGGAGCAGGGAGCCTGATGCGGGGCTTGATCCCAGGACCCTGGGATCATGACCTGAGCCGAAGGCTGACGCTTAACGGCTGAGCCACCCAGGCGCCCCCAGTTTCTTAACAGTATGGGATACTCTGTTGCTACTCTGACTCAGTTAGAAAATTGAGTAAAATTCTAAACCAGAGCTCCTTGGGATTTCCTAGAAGCTCTAACTCCAAAGCTAAGGCAGGCAGTACGATTAGAGATTTTCAAGTTTTCTGCCATATCAATGGTGAATTTATTTAATTATCAAAGATTTCTTGGGCACTAAAACAAGTAAGAGTGGTCAGTAGGAATATATACCACGTATAAGGAATTCTGAGGTCTGTGGTTATTTATTACTATTGTAGTTCCAAGTCCAAAACCATAAACATTTCAAAGCATTAAGGAATATTCTAATAATTGTGGTCAAACAGAACAGTCAGGCTGGGACACTTGCAACACAAATTTGATTGTTCTCTAAGGCAAGAGGAAATAATATAGCCCATAGCCATTTAGGAAATCTTGGGAGCAAATATAGATAGATAACTGAAGAAATCAGCACAAAGCTTTGAATACCTTGATTTACATAGGAGGAAGGGGAAAAAAAGTCTGCCTGCATTTCTAGCCCAACTCTGTGGGCCTTCCTTGCATCCACGCAGAAAATACATTGCATCTGAGATTTGCTCTGCAGATTAGGGAGGGAAATTATGTACTCTGCCTCGAGGCTGCAAGCTGAACATTACAAATGGATGCATCTGGGCTGTGTTGGAAGACGATACACTCAAAACTGTCCAAGGAGACAGAGAGAAGCCCATCTGTGTAAAAAGTCAGAATTGGGCTTCTTTTGCTTTTGTTGTAAAAATCCATTCTGTTCAAATCCCAGCTAATGAAAATGTGCTTCTATAAATAAAAAATAAATCAAGGGACTGTATTAATCCTGCAGCTGCTGTCCACTTAACTTTACTTAGAAAAAATAGCTCCATTTTCTGGTCTGAATGTTCTTACTATCTAGTGATGTGATGGCAATTTAAGGAGGACAAAATAAATATTAAAATCTCTTTATGCCTAACAACCTTGGGAATGAAAGGAGCGAGGCAGTAGTTGTATGGTCATTTGCTTTTGTAACTGTGTGGATACTTGAGGTCCAGAGTCTGACCCTAGAAATCCATTACCTGGCTGTTTAAATTTCTGTCATATTTGCCCATGTGATTAATTAAATTGTTTCTCTAACCTAGGATTGGCACTGTGTGTGGGTCAGCTGGTAATCGTTCCGTGTTTTATACCTGGAGAAGAACTTAGAAAGAATAAAAATTGACCCAAATTTTTCCCCCACTTGCATTCCATGGTGTTGAAAATGTTTGGGTTTTAAATTGTTAGACTCTTCTCTAGGAAGGATCATATATTAGCTGGAATTATATCAACGTTAATTGACCTCATCTATCGCAATCCACTGTAACTGGAAATGAGGCAAGACCACCAAGAAAGCAAAATATTTCAGTTCTGATGAAACAAGAGAAAGATCTGGGAGTGGTGCTATCTTTGAAAGATCGTCCCTCCTAGAGAGTTGGAAATTTTTGCAGATCCTGGCATATAGGCCATTGCTAGTATTACCATGGGATGAGAGCAGGGAATGATGCAGCTTAAGAATAATTTTACCCTAGGAGAGGAGAAATGTACAGATAGGAAGTCTGGCTAAAGCACAGTAAAAGTGACATTGAAGGTTTGTTCTCTGTATTTACAGGTCTGATTCTGCTTTTTGTTGGTTTATTCATTTGTTTTGTTTTTTAGATTCCACATGAGTGGAATCATATGATATTTGTCTTTCTCCGTCTGATTTATTTTACTTAGCATAATACCTTCTAGGTCCATCCATGTTGTCACAAGTGGGAAAAAAAATCTCCTCATTTTTATGGCTGCATAGTATTCCATTGTGTGTGTGTGTGTGTGTGTGTGTGTGTGAGAGAGAGAGAGAGAGAGAGAGAGAGAAAGAGAGAGAGACACGTGTATGTACATATGTGAATATATGTCTCTCATCTTTATTCATTCATCTATTGATGGGCCCTTGGATTGCTTCCATATCTTGTTCCTTGTAAAGAATACTGCAGTAAATGTTGGGGTGTATGTATCTTTTCAAATTAGTGTTTTCATTTTCTTGGGTAAATACCCAGCAGTGGAATTATTGGATCATATGGTATTTATATTTTTAAATTTTTGAAGAACCTTCATACTGGTTTCTACCCTGACTGCACCAATTTACATTCCCACCAACAGGGCGTGAGGGTTCCTTTTTCTCCATATCCTTGCCAACACATGCTATTTCTTGTCTTTTTGATTAGGTGACAGATGGTGGTTACACTTGTGAGCACAGCATAACAGATAGAGAAGTTGAATCACTATGTTGTACACCTGAAACTAATGTACACAAATTTAAAAAAAAAGTGACATCGAAGGAACAACTTTAAAGATAAAGAATTTCTTGGGGCACCTGGGTGGCGCAGTTGTTAAGCGTCTGCCTTTGGCTCAGGGCGTGATCCCGGCGTTATGGGATCGAGCCCCACATCAGGCTCTCCCGCTATGAGCCTGCTTCTTCCTCTCCTACTCCCCCTGCTTGTGTTCCCTCTCTCGCTGGCTGTCTCTATCTCTGTCAGATAAATAAATAAATAAATCTTTAAAAAAAAAAAAGAATTTCTTAAATCAAGAACAGAATGTCTAAAATAGAACTAAAGAGATTGTAGCTTTCAACTACCAGCAAAAGTAGATGAAATTGTGTAGTTACTAAACTTCTTTTTTGTTTGTTTGAATTTTGGCAATTTATTGATTTATTAGTCTTACCTTGTATTAATAATACTGACTCTCTTAATAGGAATGATTCTGCCTATTAACTTTTAGAGACAGATCCCAGGGGTAAATATTGACTGTATTTTTTAATTTTTAAAGAAATAGACTTATTTATCCACATTTGGCTTTGATTGATACTGGCCAAAATCTATCAAAGTGGAGGACTTTAACTTCAATAAACAGTTCATTCACTGGGGCGATATTTTCATTTTCTCATCTTTTAAATTTTTGAAAATAGTAAACCTCTTATTGAAATGGCTCTTGGGGCACCTGGGTGGCTCAGCTGGTTGAGCATCTGACTCTTGATTTTGGCTCAGGTCATGATCTCAGGGTCATGGGATCGAGCCCCCCTACGTGCTTTATGCTCAGCAGGGAGTCTGCTTGAGATTCTCCCTCTCCCTCTGCTCCTCCCCTTGCTCTCTCTCTCTCTCTCAAATAAATGAATCTTAGAAAAGAAGAAATGGCTCTTAGGACTGGCAATCTTCATGGTTTGTAATCCCCGTGGCTTGAAGAGTTTGTTCTGGTGAAATTTTGTGGTGGTTACAGAAAAATCAGAGGTTTCTCTTAGCTATCTCTTCTCTTAATTTCTTTACTTACAATTTTCGATTTCCCTAGAGGTTTTTAGAAAGAAAGTACATTCACTTCCTTGTGCAAAACTGCTGTCTTGTTCCTTGATATCTCATTTTTCATGGTGACCACAGTTGAAATATTTTTTCTTCTTCGTTAAGCCTGATTGTGCCCACCATGCCCATTGCTTCCTGAAACAATGAGATTGATGGCAGTATTTTGCATTCACCTGACTGTTCCTACCAGTCTCTACCAATCCATTTTCATTTTGATGCTTTTCATAAAAGGCAAACAGAGGAAATCAAATAAACTTGCATAATTCTGTTTTGAAATTCAGCTTATTATTCTCAGTTTGAAGGGTGGTAACTAGACAACAGGAGGCAGCTGGATGAGGTCCAGGGTTTGCTGGGCGCTGGTGGATTTTAAGGTGTGTTTAATATTTTCTGATTCTATCCTAGATTTTATTTGATAATGGTAATTAAATTTTAAGTAAGTACCTTGGATGATTGGTTTTGTTATTTTTCCTCATAAGAAAAAACTGTTGGTGTAGAATGAACTTGTGATTAATTGTAGTATTTTCTCTTCAGAGATGGGAAAAATATCTCACGTAAACATCCTCTTCCCCACCACGCCGAACTACTAAAATGCTGATGTTGATGGACGTTTGTAGTTGACTTATGTATTGAACACAAAAATTGTGCTGGGCTCTTTATGAATAAGCAGCGTGATCCCTGTTGATCACCTAAGTGTTTACCTTTCCTACTAATTAGAAGGCTCATTATATATACCCACATTTATACGTGGTGCATTGAGAGCTTTCAACACAGGACTGTTTTCAGAGTCCTTGGAAAACAGAGCCTACGGCAAAGCTTAGGTGCTAATGCTATATTTGTAATCCAACCCCGGGGCAGTAGAGTGACAAAAATGAGAAGTTAGGTGAAGAAGGAGGCAAGCAAATAAAGGTGATGCGTTAGTGAGCTCCCCTTTGTTTTACAGAGCGACACAGGTGGTCTTCCAGGCACACAAAAGGCCTCCCGTCAGGATGTTCAGAAGCACCTTACCCCCACAGGGTCCACTGTAGTAGAGCAAATTGTAGCAAAGCAAATTTATCTACTGGTTCCCTCCTATCTCTGGTCTCTTCCTGGTTAAAGTAAACTCTGTGGGGAGTTGACAGAGCCCTATTTTTGGGTTTGTCACTAGGTTGTGCAGCTAGGGAATGCAAATCCCATGTCTTATAGCTGGGTACTTCATCGGAGTCAGAAGTGGTGAGAAGGGACAGAGATTACAGGCTCTGCCAGCTGCAGACAGCTGAATCACACAGCTCTGGGTCTTTGAGTTGGTGTATGGGGTGGTGATGGTGGAACAGGCTGAAGGCCCAGAAGATGGGTGACATGGAGAGAATCTGAGGCTAGGCGTTTGATGTATTTAATAAGAGTGTATTCCATCCTTACGAGCGGTTCTTTGCTGTATGCCTTGAAGAAAAGTTATTACCTCCTTCTATGACTGCTTACTTTGTATATTCATGTCTCCCTCAGCTTTCTTATTTACTTATTTATTTTAAATGTGTGTGTGTGTGTTTATTTTTCTAGGGTGGGATAACATGCCCTTTTCTTCTTCTAGTCTTTCAGAAACTAAGTGTGCACTATGCCATAGCATGAAGAAAGTCAAGGCTTGATTGAGAAAGTACCAAGTTGAAAGATACTATTCAATAAAGCACAATTTCATTTCCAACAATTCAATGAAGATATAGGTAATTGTGTTAAATTGATTTGTAATCTGGCATCAAGCATAAATGTTAACAATGTGGTCATTCACAATTACTTAAAGTGCCTTGAGATGCTCTAAACAAAAAAGCTAGCAAAATTATGAGCAATAATATGGCAATTTAGTCATTGGTGATATACCCAGACTCAAATTCTTGTGAAGGGAAAGGTAAGATGATTTGCTCTTGATACAATGACTATATTGAATACTAAGGCCTGAACTGACCTTGGAGTATATTTGAGATCTTAACTAATCTTCCGAACTTACATATTCTGGGTACAAAGCCCTGTTCCTCTACTTTCTAGTTTTGTGACTTTGAGGAGTTATTCATCCTCTTTAAGAAAATGCAGTACCCCACAAATCTTTGTAGCCATTCATTTATTCAAGAAATATTTATGGGCCCTTCTGAGTGCCAGGCACTGTTCTGGGTATTAGGGAAATAAGCACCGAAAAAAAAAAAGACAAAAAACCAAAGAGACTAAAAAACAAACAAATCCTTCACTGATAGACTTTGTGGGGGCTACTATTTTTCAGAACGTCTCAAAGCATTAGAAAAATGTGGGGACTGCTGTAGAGGAGGCAGAAGGAAGGAAATCCATGGCACAAAGCAATTCGATAAGAAACATGAAAAGAGATGGGATTTTTGAGACAGAAAGTCTAAACTGTTCCTGAGATAGGTAATGATATGGGTTGAAGCGGGTCCAGAAGAGATATGTTGAAGTCCTAACCCTTGGTGCCTGTGAATGTTACCTTATTTGGAAACAGGGTCCTTGTAAATGTAATCAACTCAAGGTGAGGTCATTAGGTTGGGTCCTAAATCCAATTTGACTGGTGTGCTGATCAGAAGGGGAAAGCACCATGAGAAGACAGAGAAACACAGGGAGAGCTCCATGTGATGACTGACGCAGAGATGGGCATGATGCAGCTGCAAGCCAGGGAATGCCAGGGGTCGTGGCCGCCCCCGGAAGCTAGGACAAGACAATGAAGTAGCGTCTCAAAGGAAGCATCACCCTCATGACACCTGGATTTTGGACTTCCACTATCCAGAACTCTGAGAAAATTAATCTCCCTGGTGTTAAGCCGCGCAGTTTGTGTTATTTTGTGATGGTGACTCTAAGAAGTGGATACAAGTAGTGGGGGAAGAGTGTAGGAGGAGGACGAAGGAGGATTATGAGATGTAGGTGGGGGTAGGAGTGAGGAGCTGGTTTTGGAGAAGCTGCTCGAGATGGTGGCTGCTGCCCAAGACAGCCGAAAGTGCTTATGGGCAGTGTATTCATTTGGTAGGCCAGCCATGACAAAATACCACAGACTGTGTGCTCTGATCTCGGAAATTTATTTTTTTACAGTTCTGGAGGCTAGAAGTCCAAGATCAAGGTGTTGGCAGGGTTGGTTTCTTCTGAGGTCTCAGTCCTCAGCTTACGAAGGGCTGCCATCTCCCAGTGTCCTCACCAGGGCCTTTTGTGTGCATGTCTGTATTTAAGTCAGTCTTCTCATCTTATAAGGGCACCAGTCAGGTTGGATGAGGGCCTATCCATGTGAGTTTATTTCACCCTAATCATTTCTTTAGGCCTCATCTCTAAGTCACATTCTGAGGTTCTGGGGGGTACCTCAGAACTTTAATATATGAATTTTTGGGGAACACAATTCAGCCTGTAACAGGCAAAGAGGGGCATGTTTGCACATACGGGATCTCTGTGGAAACTGGACAACAGATTCTCCATGTTTCCTTAGAGGCAGCCCACTTTCACCCCCACACGTGGACTGCAGTAGCTGTTTTAGATGGCAAGTGGTGAAGCTTTCACTTTGTCAGTACCTGCCTTGGTGCTCACTCAACAGGAGCAACCTCCGTCATTGCCTAAGACTTGCTCGGTTTTGATATAATTCATCCCAAATGTACATCTCCCCTTAGTCAACTTTAGGGCCCGTGTAAGCCTAAGAATAGGAGACCTAATGGGAAGGTGATGGGTGGAAGTCCTCTACACTTGTATTGAGGGGGGCTAATAAACCTACTTGGGACCCGTGATATAGGACACTAGTGATTGTGTCCCATACATCCCAACTAAAAGCATCCAGTATATTCCATTTATGAACATTTATACCTATCAGTATATAAATACTCCTGAGCCAGCCTGTCCGTGAAAATGTGTAGATTATGCCCGATTAAAGGAAGAGAGTCAGCTGTAGTCAACAAGGAACATAAGACATTAGAAACACAGTTAAGGATGTAGAAAGCATGGAATACTTACTCCTCCATTTTTCAAAAGCACAATGTACCGGGTATTGTTTATTTCCTGAAAACATTACCTTGGTGTGTTTTTATAAGAACTGACTAGCAAAGCTTGCTTCTTAGGAGTTTGGGGGTATAGAAATGGGTGCCTCATCCAGCCTTGAATGCAAAGCTGGGAACTATTGCTAAGGACAGTGCTGGGACCGCTTGGATGATGTCACTGCCAGATGGAAGGCAACCGAGTCTGGCTGTGTATATTGTGTTTGGCCAAGGCCTTCAAGTCTCCATGTGGCAGGGATCAGAGTGTACATGGTCTGGACAGCACTGCTGCTGTGAACTGTGGGGAGATCTCAGTAGTTACCAAGAGGGCGCCAAGCTGCCCCACTGGAGGAGTGGGAAGGGAAATACAATTGCAGGAACAGAAGGTGTTCCTCATTCTGCATTTGGTAAGATTGGCCACCTTTTCACATTGCTCCTATGTGTTTCCTTGTTAGCCTAACATAATTCCTAAGATGCTCATTGTGGTATGTGGTATAATTGGCTAGGAGTGGGATGGAAGCTTTTAGATTTACAGTCACCTCCTGACATTCACCACCATCTTGTAGGGCCACTTTAAAAAGTCCAAATTCTCAACTAATAATATAGGCATGAAATTTGTTGACAAGGAAAAGACTACAAAGCTGTGTTGAGAGGCATTTACTTCTGGCCTTACTCACTCTTTATCACGATGTTTCTTAAATTGTTCAGAATCACCTGGAGGCTTGTTGAAAATGTAGTTTTCCTGACCCCACATCACATCTACAGAATCAGAATTTTTGCATTTTGCATTTTTTTTAAACCCTTGGAGTGATTCTTAGGTACACTACAATTTCAGAAGTACTCTACATGCTATTCAAATTTACATCTGAGCAAAATTATTGAGTTGTGACAACTCATGAACCTTCTTGAGCGTGTTCTCAATAGATGCAGTTATGAATGTAAAATATGAAAATGCTGACGTTCTAGCCAATGTTATTTCTGTCAGCAAGAGAAGCAGCAAAGATGTGAAGATGTCTCTTTTAATTTGCCCATTTGCTCTCCATTCTCTTTCTCCTTCCTCTTACCAGTAAATAACAAACATGAATCATAGAAGAGATAGGAAAAAAACCAAAAGACTCTTTTAAAACATTCCTTTTTTTTTTTTTTGGAATACAATGCCCTGAATGTTGTGGGAAATTTATAGGACTTAAAGAAATCTCAGGTGGACAGAGTTTTATTAATCATCAGAATTTTTGGTTGGTGACACAGTATCATCACTAGTCTATGTATGATCTCTCTCCCCTACCCCACCTCTTGAAAATGACTACTAACGGAAGGACTGGAAACTTCTCCATACCGTACATTTACTTCTGTGTTTCTCTCCTAGTCCATTCCCGTAGACGTGTATACCACCCTAAATTTTGTCATCCTTGGTTTTTTATTGAAAAGTATTTACCCCATGTATTATATACCAAATAATATATTAACCTTACAACTCTGTGTTGTTTTTCTGGGACATGCCATTTTTACCCTCACTGTTATTCATTTCATGTTGTTGCATGTAGATATAGTTTATTCTAATTCTCACTTTTTTTTTATAACACTATATTATGATAAACATCTCTGATTATTTGTTTACTGTTGGGTATTTAAAAAGTTTTCCAATATTTTCATGGTATGAGCACTGTGTCCATGCATATGAGTCCATATCTCGTGTGTGCAAATTTCTGTTGGGACAGCCTCAGAGCACCATTATACTCTGGGCTACAGAGTAGTATGGTTCTATGCACCTTTATAAGAGGATGCCACATTGTCTCTCAATGTTGATGTACCACTGGAAATGCAAAGAAATCACACTGATTTCCATTGCCTCCAACATTTCATATTGTCTGATTTCTTGTTAATTTTTTCAATCAGATGGGTTAAAACTGATATTTCATTATGTGTCTGATTTGCTTGTTCTGAGTCACTAGTGTTGCTGAGCATTTCTTCCTATGCTTATTCTCAATAGGTGTTTCATATATAAAACACCTATTGATATCCTTTGCCTGTTTACATATTTTTTATTCATTCTTCTTTATTGGCTTCTAGGGATTCTTTATACATTTTAATACTATTTTTTTGTTACTTTTACATGCTGTTAATATTTTCTCCAAGTTTTAGATTGACTTTTCACTTTTATTGAGGTATCTTCCCCCACTTCCCACTACGATTTGGGAATTTTCTGTCTTGTCAAAACTCTTCTTCCATATCTCAAAGGCAGAAAGATATAACTTATACATTTTTCTAGTTTGAAAGTTTTGCTTTAAACATGAACAGGAGCTGACTTCGATGTTCGGGGTGAGGTAAAGAGCTCTTTTCACTTTTTTATGTCATGTGGATAACCAATATTTTTAGCTCCATTTGTTGCATTGTCCTTCCTTTCTCTGCTAGGTGACCATGTCACTTTTACCACCTATCAAAGTTCCACGTGTGGTATGGGCTTATTTCTGGGTTCTGTTCTTTTCCCCTGGTCAGGTTTTCTTTCCTCATGTTAATATCTTATTGCCTTATAATATCTTATAAAGGAATAATATCTTATTCCTTTTCTTCTGAGGTGTAATTCTTGGCTCTTTGCTCTTCCATAGACACTTTAGAACCACTTTTTCTAATTTTATAAAAAGCCCATTGGCATTTTGATTGGAGATCCATTAAATTTATAAGTCAATTTGGGGAAAATTGACACTTTTATGATATGAAGACTTCCTATCCATGAGCATGGAAGAGATTTCCATTTATTTAGGTCTGCTTGTGTTTTCCTTAAAGCTTTATAACACATCATTTTAATGTATTTTATACTTTTTTGATTCTATTTTAAATGTTGTCTTAAAAACATTTTCTAATTCTTTGCTATAATCCTGGATAGATGATGTTATGTACTTCTCAGGGTATCATATACAGAGGTTACACAGATTTATCTGTCCCTCATAGGTGGTGATAATTTTGATTACTCGATTTTTCCACACTATAATTATACTTTTCTCCTCTACTGTTTGCAAATAATAAACAATCTGTGAAGATATGTTAAGACCATGCACATATCCTACTCCTCATCTAGTTTTGGTATTAGTCTCAGATTCAGCTTACTTTGTTCAAGGCTTAATGTGGAACTATGTTACTGGGCCTGTGGCAACTCTAGGTAACTCTGCCCTTTCCTGGTCTGCTGGCCCCATCTGGCTATGTGCTACCGTGGCTCCCATTTATTCAGATTCCCAGCAGCTCTGGTATCAACTCTCCACCTCTACCAGCTGTCCCTAGGTATTTCCATCCATGGTTCTGGGAAGTTCTCCTTAGGCTCCATGATCCTCCTATATTTCCCAATTCCCACTATTTCCTGTTTAAAGCTCAGGTCTGGATAGTCTGTCTCTTTATGTGTTGGTGGGGGAGAGTACATAGGCTTGAGGACCAGAGTGCTATATACCTGAGTCCTGGTGGTAGCAGACCTGAAGGGTCGGTCTCTCAGAGCTTCTTGACGTTGGAAACCAATGACCTCTGATCCTATTAGAGTATAATTTGTCATATGATAAAAATATTTTTCTCAGTATTATGTTAACTTGTTCCTATCTGCTATCATATTTGAAGCACTCAGCATTTAAAAAAATAAAAGCAAAATTAGGCTATTTACTTTTTCAGTTGACAGAACTAGTGTATTAGGGAAATCAAGATATTTCCAAAATATTAGCATGTTCTAAAATTGAGGTTAGCAACGACATTCCTTGAAACCCATGAAAGGCAGAAAATTGGGTTGTTAGATGATCTCTAGATTTTTTGATTCTTGAAACTTTTACATAACTTCAAAAGTTAAAAACCTAACTTAATAGCAATAACTTTTATACTTTATTATTTTATTTTATTTAAGATTTTATTTATTTATGTATCTGAGCGAGAGAGATTGTGTGAGCAGAGAGGCAGAGGGGGAGGGAAAGAGAATCCCAAGCGGACCCCCCCACTGAGCCTGGAGCTTGACCTGGGGCTCCATCCCAGGACCCTGAGATCATGACCTGAGCTGAAGCCATGAATCAGTCAGATGCTTAACCAACTGAGCCACCCAGGCGCCCCTAACTTTTGTACTTTAAAAACCATTTTGAATTGGGACAAATGAGTCTGTACCCCACTTTCCCCTCCTCCACATGGAGACAAATACAAATCTCATGGCTGCTAATTTTTTTTTCAAAATCTGGATTTATTTTAACAATGTCAGAACACATTTTGCAATTGTATTATTTGATTATCTTTTGGGAACTGTATTGTTTCCTAGGGCTGCTGTGACTAATTACCATATACTTATATCTTGAAATAACTTGTCTTTCTCAGTTTTGGAAACCAGAAGCCTAAAACCAAGTTGTCCACAGGCTGTTCTCCCTCTGAACATTCTAGGGGAGAATCTAGTTCTTGTTTCTTCTCCTTTTTGGTGGCTGTAGCCTTCCTTGGTGTTCTTTGCCTTGTGCTGCTATCATTGCAGTCTCTGCCTCCATGATCATTTTGGCTCTCTTCTTTGTGTGGCTTCTACTCTGTGTTTCTGAGTCAAAACTTCTGCCTTTTTCTTATAAGGAGACATATGATTGCTTTTAGGAAACAATCATTAATTAAGATCATTAATTGCCATCTTCCACTACATAAGGAACTATTCAGAGGTTTTGGGGGTTAGGATGTAGACCTATCTTTCGGGGGACCACAGTTTAGCTGACTATATTGCATCTTCCTCAAATCATGTTATTCCATATGCAAAATACATTCACTCTATCCCAAGATCACCAAAAGTCTCAGTGCATTTTAGCATTAACTCTAAGTCCAAAAATCTCATCTAAACATCATTGCTGGGGCGCCTGAGTGGCTCCGTTATTTACCGTCCGACTCTTAATTTTCAGACAGACACACAGAGGAGAAGACACACAAAGAGGGGAAGGCACTATGACCCCGGGGGGAGAGATCAAAGGGATGATGGCACAAGGCAGGGAAAGCCAAGGAGTGTCTACAGCTTCCAAAAGCTGGAAGAGGCAAAGAACAATTCTCTCAGAAGTGACACAGCCCTCCTGGCATCTGGATTTGAGACCTCTGCACCATCCAGATATGTGAGAGGATACATTTCTATTGTTTTAAGCTACCAAGTTTGTTGTAATTTATTACAGCAGTCCCAGGAAATGAATACAGGAGCATTTGAAGTTTTCATAGCTGTTTTCTTGCTCAAGATTGAATTACTTCTCCTTTATGTAATATAAATAATTTTGACCAATAAAATCTTCAGCATTAGCATTTATTTCCAAAACATTCATCATTGACAGGCAATAACAAGGAAAATAACGATTGAAAAGAAAGCCATGACATCTGGGTGTTTCCTGCCATTGTCACCATGGGGGAGAGGATGTTTGTTAGTTTGTTGAAAAATTAAATAGTCACGTACTATTGAAGTTCCACTAGGTGTCAAATTTTGCTTCCTTTGTTCTGTGTAGACAAATTTCAGGATGGAAAAAATCCATTCCAGATAGGGCCTAGTGAGAAAGTGGACAATTGTGATTTTCACAGAGATAATTTAATATAAGGATATAAAGAACTAGGCATTGGAGGACTGAGAAGGGAAAAGGAACAATGAGTCCTTGCAGAGACAGTTACTGAAGGGAGCACCTGCTACCCCCTGGGGCTCAGGGGCAAAGCAGGGAGGCTGAGGTTATTGGAATCGAGAAGCTCAGGGGAAGGATCCTGTGGGTCCTGTCCTGGCATCTTTGACGTGATACAGGTGGTTGGTTCTTGGAGTGTGGAAAACACAGAAACTGAACTCAGCAATTACTGCAGCCAACGGCTGTAGCTGGGAGGACGTGTCAGCGTCTGTGACCTCGGCGGAAGAGTGAGCAGACGCAGGGGGCCAAGTGTCCTCTCTCTCCTCCAGCCTCACAGCCCCTCCGCTGCCCGGACCGGAGTACCCGGGGGGCTCAGCGGCCGCGTGAAGCTGGCTGCCCGTCCCAGCCCCAGCCCCAGCACCGCAAGCTGAGCGCGGAGGGGTAGCTTGCGAGCTGAGAGGTGTAGCTTAATAACCTTCTCAGACGTGAGCGCATTATCTATAAATGGAGACTAATGAGGTGACCTGTCATTTTAACTATAAAACATTAGTCTTGTTTGCTTTCCTGAGTTCTAAAGCGTCATTTAATTCACTTGGAGTGAGCGGAAGGCAGGATGCCCGCACATGGCTGCTGCTTGTTAATCGCGAGGACCGTGGACAGTCAGTATCCGCTCCTGTGACTCGGTTGCTGGACCCCTGAGGGGAGAGCAGTAAAGTATCCAGAAATGAGGTGTCCGCTGTCGTGAGTCTTTCAGGGCCGACTGGTGGGGGGTGTGGGAGATGGGGGGATGCTCTGGAGTTACAAGGATGTAGTGGTGTCTGTATTAAAGGAAGATGCTTTTGCACAGGAGGAACGGCAGTTACGTTCAGTCTCGGGAATCATTTAGAACTGCTGCCAAGTGTTCCACTTAGTCTTAAAAATGGATGCAATTTGAGAAAATTATGCTTCTGGCAGGGTATTTTACTGGAATCAGAGGGCAGTTTGATATTTTTCAGTTATGTTTCATCTTGAAATGGGACTTCTTTTTAGTAAAAAAGCTTTGCTGTTGACATGTCATAGGACAAATGCTTTCTTGCCATCCCCCACTGCCCCGTACTGTTGCACAGAGGTCCAACGTGCTGTAACTCCTCAACATATGGTCTCAGAACCTTCTTTTAGTGTTGATTGGGTTTCTTGACCTGGACGTTTGCCTCTTGCCTCAAGTAGGTTCAGTGAGGAAGGTGTGGGGCTGTGGCACCACTGAAATCCCCTGGCATCTCTCCAAGGGGATGGAGGACTTATGTGGAACCTCTGGCTCTTTTGTGACCTTTCAAGGCACCCGGGGAGGCTGATTCCCGGGACCTGCTGGGTTGTCCTGGAAGACATGGATCTCTGGCTCTATGTTAGCTACTAGCATCATTTTCTCCAAAGGCAGTCTCTGTTATCATGCTGTTCAGGACTCCCCTGAGCTTTGGTGCTTTCTGCCATGATCTTACCTTCTTCTCTCATATTTGCATTCTCACTATGTCTGAAAAGGTTAATTTTTTTTTTAAATATAAGTTTCCCAGGAGGCGTGTGCTCATATTGCCCACAGGAATACCCTCGTCCGCCTGCTTAGACTTCGCCGCTCTTCTCTAGGCCACCACGACGACCCCGCCTCCAGACCTCTGGAGCAGGTGCCTACCTTGCTCTGCCCCACCTGTTTAATTGTTGAATTCTCAGGAAAGGAAAGGAGTGTCATGGAAGGGAAAGGAAGAATAGAAGGAAGAAGAAAATCAGGAAATTTTTAATACATGTTCACTGAAGTTTTTTTTTTTTTCTTTTGAAGAATTTAAAAGGCTGGGGTAGAGGTGGGAGTAGGGAGACAGGGGAGAGCTCAGATAGAAAGAAAAAAGCAGAGGAACAGGAGGTAACAAAGACCTCCACTGTAGCGAGCAGAGAAAAGAATAAAAAGGACTCACTGCCACACCTTTGTCAACTGTGGGCTACATGGTGATCTATGGACAAGTCCCTCTGGGCAGAGGGTGGGGGATTCAAATCTCAAATGGGTGCTCATGGTGCCAGGTTATTTCTCCTGTGCTCCCTTGGTGTGTTGGCTGTCTCTGTCTTCCTTGCTCATGCTCTGCTGATGCAATTGCCTCTGATACTTCATTAAGAGAAACAGGGTAATCACCCTGGAACCTTTCAATAATCATGTCGCCAACTCTGTCCACTCCCCTGCATTGTCTGTCCAGTGCTTTTGCTTTGCTGTTACACGGAGTGTCCATGCTCCCACCGGAGTCAAGCACACCACCCCCTCTGTGCCCTGGATGACACCATTTCTTTGTATCCTCTCAAATCTTTGCTTCTGTAGTTCGTCCTCCTTTCTTTGATATCATGCATTCATTTTGCTCAGCGGGTTCACCCCCAACAGGATTCCACCTTAAAAACAACACAAAACACTCCCTCAAATGCCTCAGAGAGGTGGTCTTCTATGTCTGCTTCCATCTAAGACACGCTCAGCTCAGGGATAATGCTGGGCCTTCTGCGACACAATGTGTTTTGAAGAGGTGCAAGGTGTTGTGCAAATAATGTTACCATTAATTGTGGCTGTGTTAAAATTTGTAATTGTCTGACTTAGACAATTCGAATGGAGTTGGTGGCCCTAGTAATGTCACTCATCGCTAGCATCCTGATGCACTGTCTTTAGTGGGAAATAGCCGAAATGAAAGCTTTTACAGTTAAGAATAGGATGTGTGTTCTGCACAGGAGCAACTGCTGTGACTGAAGAAAAATTCTCGCACAGCTTCCCTAAGCCACTTAATGGTTTCTTCAGCTTCTCATTTGGGTAGAAAATTCTGTCTTTCACCAAGCAGGTTTCAGAATTTTATTTTCTTCTTAGATAATTGATAAGTATTCCGAGAAGACTAATTTGCTTTTTTAAAAAAAGTGAGGTGACTGGGTGAATATTGCAAAAAGGTTTTTTTTTAAAATGAATCTTGTACCTTGCTTATTTAAAACAATGCAGTGATTAAGAAGGACTTTGAGTCAAACTGTGAACTGGAAGACGATAGTTGGAACTTAAACCAATTAAACTGTCATATTCTTAGCTACAAATCGTAGTAATTAAAAAGTAAGCAAACTAAGAGACAAAAATAAGTCGGAAACCAAGTCTAAGTTTTCTAAAGCAACTACAGTAGACTGTTTTTTTTTAATGGATTTTATTTATTTGTCAGAGAGAGAGAGTGCGTGAGCGCACAAGCGGGGAGAGTGGCAGGCAGAGGGAGAAGCCGGCTCCCAGCTGAGCAGGGAGCCTGATGCAGGACTTGATCCGGGACCCTGGGACCACAACTTGAGCCAAAGGCAGACACTTAACTGACTGAGCCACCCGGGCGCCCTTACAGGAGACTATTGAAGTATTCTATCCTGAACTAGGATTTCATTCAGTATGAGACCTAGGTTGGAACCAGTGTCTTAACAATGACACAAACTCATGATGTCAAGACAAGCACAGGACAGGTTGAAGTTCCTGGATGACATCACTTGTTTGTGAACCTCTTGAGGGCCAGGGATCAGACAATGTTGGGCAGTTATTACCTGCTCAATAAATCCATGTTAACTGACTCGAGAATCCAGTCTGTTACAGCTGGCTGAATTCATGAGCACCTCTCAGCTATAAATTATATGTGGACTTCATCAGGTAAGAATTAGGGTAGCCCTTATGTACCTTTTTAATTTTTATTTTTTACTCAGCTTTAACCTCTTTTTCTTCTGAACTCCCCCCTTAACTCTGAGGTAGAAACTAGGACATGTAATTCTCCTCACCGTGTAGGATTATTATTAATGGGATGTACAACTTTAAATTTGAGCGTCAGTTTATGGATGAAGAAAGAATTGAGAGATGGCAATGCCAGACTTGTGAATGGGCCTTAATTGTCCTTCAGCAGCTTAGTGTTTGGGGTGAATGATCTACCTTTTAGAGAATCCTTATCTCATTCTGGATTAAATGATCTGCTCTAAAGTAATTCCATGGTCACTGACATGCTGGGAATGATTTTTCTAGAAGAGAAGACTGAAGGTAAATGTTGATCAAATGGGATTTGGTTTTCTCTTCTTATTTTTAACTATTCTTGAGCTCATCGAGTACAGAGGAGCCTTGCCTTCTACTGGCAAAACTTTTTATAATAGCTATGCATAAATTTTCTTCACAACAATGAATCATCATTTTCAGTAAGAGTGGATGGTATCTGCTAATACACATGCCAACAGTCTCTATAAAGGAAGAGACTTCCTTAAAGCGCTCAAGCTCTAAGCATTACTAAAGTGTAAGAAGGAAAACTAAGTCACTCCACTGGCCAGTACCCTTGATTTCTTCTTCCCCAAAGAAACTACTCGTACTGTGCAGGCTAAATCAGTAGGTTTGGAAATAGGCTGAGATATTCTACTGAAATGAGAAATGTACTTGTACCACACTGCCCCCTGGTCAAGGCATGAAATACACTGATGAAGAGTGTTACCCTGTAAACATGGACCATGGAGTTTTGTAGGTGGTTTATACCAGCTTGTCAGCATTGTTTATTAATAACAGTGAGACTTGATGATTCCTGCCTGGTCCCAGGGAGACCCAGGGAGGTCTTTGTTCTTGAGGCTGATTATGTAGTAGAATTACGCCTATGTGAACAGCAAGATTAAAAACAAAAACAACCCAGCTGAGACTCCGTTTTAGGCTTTCTGATTCCAAAGTGTTCTGTGTGGTTCGCAGTTCCTGATCCAAGGGAGAAAGTGCCCCCTTACGAATGAGCCCACATCTAGCCTCCCCTGATTCCATGTATCTCCGTTGGCTGAGATGCATATCTATACTTAATACTATTGCTATATTGTATCTTAAAAAAAATTCCTGGCATTGTACTCTTATTAAAAGAATATCAAAATTTTGTAGACATTTATACTGGCTCTACCTGATTTTTTAAGTGTTAATAACTAATATTTCTTTTTTATTTCTTTTTTAATTTTTAATTTTTAAATTTTTAAAAAAAATATTTTATTTCTTAATTTGAGAGAGAGAGAGTGAACGAGAGAGAGCACACATGAGCAGGAACAGAGGCAGAGGGAGAAGCAGATCCCCTGCGAAGCAGGGAGACTGACGCAGGGCTCAATCCCAGAACCCTGGGATCATGACCTGAGCCAACAGCAGGTGCTTAACTGACTCTAATATTTCTTCTTTAAATAAGTATTTTATGTTTTTGGAGCAGTTTTAGATTCACAGCGAAATTAAGAGGGAGGTACAGATATGTCACATATACTCCAGTCCCCACAGGTGCATAGCCTTCCCACTATCAACAGTGACCACCAGAGTGGTACATTTGTTACAACTGGTGAACCTACAATTGACCTGTAAGGATGACTTAAAGTCCATGGTTTACCTTAGGCTTCATTTTGGTGGTGTATATTCTGTGGGTTGGGCAAATATATAATGACTTATATCTACCATTATGGTATCATACAGGGTATTTTCACTGCCCTAAAAAATCCTCCATGCTCTCCCCATTCATCTCTTCCCCCTGATCCCAACCCTTGGCAGCCTCTGATCTTTTTATTTTCTCCATAGTTTTTGCTTTTTCCAGAATGTCATATAGTTGCAATTATACAGTATGTAGCCTTTTCAGATTGGCTTCTTTCATGTAATAATATGCATTTGAGTTTCCTCCATGTCTTTTCGTGACTTAATAGCTCATTTCTTTTTGGCGCTGGATAATAGTCCATTATCTCTATATATCACAGTTTATTCATTCGTTCACCTACTGAAAGACATCTTGGTTGCTTCCAAGCTTTGGCAATTATGAACAAAGCTGGCATAAACATCCATGTGCAGATTTTTGTGTGGACATAAGTTAACTCATTTGGGTAAATACCAAGGAGCATGATAGCTAGATTGTGTGGTAAGCTTATGTTTGGTTTTGTAAGAAACCACCAAGCTACTTCCAAAGTGGCTGTGCCAACGAATGAGAGTTGCTATTGTTCTATGTCCTTGTCAGCATTTGGTGTTGTCAGTGTTCCACATTTTGGCCATTCTAATAGATGTCTAGTGGTATATCATTGTTTCAATTCCCTGGTAACATATGATGTGGAGCATCTATTGTATACTTCTGCAAAAAAAAAAAAAACCCAAAACAACATTAAATTTTTAAGCATTGTCATTCTGAGTCCTGTGAATCTTCTTTAGCAATTAAATCCTGTTTAATGGTCACTATTAGAGCACTACTGCTGGCAGGGTTATTTGTTTTTTTTTTTTTTTTGTATCCTTGCAGAACATTATTTGTATATCATTTAAAAATTTTGACCAATTACAATTATACCATCAATAATGTTTGATACTTTATTTTTTTTAAAAGATTTTATTTATTTATTTGACAGAGATAGAGACAGCCAGCGAGAGAGGGAACACAAGCAGGGGGAGTGGGAGAGGAAGAAGCAGGCTCATAGTTGAGGAGCCTGATGTGGGGCTCGATCCCATAAGGCCGGGATCACGCCCTGAGCCGAAGGCAGATGCTTAACCGCTGTGCCACCCAGGTGCCCCTGATACTTTATTTTTTAAAAAATCATGTGACTATGCATATAATTTTTCATTTTAAACTAATCTAGAAGAAAACGAAAATGCAGATATCTTTGGGGTAAATTTTAAAAAATCGTACAACTATGTAAAAAATATTTTCTTTACATGAGCTTCAAAATTTGCAAAAAAGCAATTTTTTTCAAAAGTATGTATTCTTTTGAAATCCATTCTCCAAGATTATATTTAACCTTATTTATCCCTGAGGTCTTGCTTTGCGTAGGTGAGGTCCTGAGTGATTGCTCATTTGTTCTGTTTTTAACAGATCGCATATATGGTTACATGGTTGGCTGCATTTCATGATTCCCTATTAGACTACACACCTTTATTAATTTTTTAAAGATTTCTTTATTTGTGTGTGTGTGTGAGAGAGAGAGAGAGAGAGAGAGAGCAAGCAGGGGAGGGGCAAAGAGAGAGGGAGAGAAAAACTTAAGCAGACTCCTTATGGAGCGTAGAGCCCCACATGGGGCTCGATGGGGGATTCCATGCAGGGCTCGATCTCACAACCCCAAGATCATGACCCCAAGATCACGACTTGAGCTGAAACCGAGAGTCAGATGTCTAATCACCTGTGCCACCCAGGTGCCCTTAGACCAAACACCTTTAAATACTTGTTTTGCTCTTTCAGGAGCCAGGGTTATTTGTCTCTGGGCAATGGGGTCTGACACTGGGATAGGACCATCCTAGCCCTGAAGGAATGTAGAGTATTTGAATGGTATGGTGGATAAGTGGTGGGTCAGAAACTGAAAATCAACTTGCATAGGGCATAAGGAGACAAATCCCAGCTTTTGTTACTATGTGGTGTGGGGGTGTAATAGCAGTTCATATAGTTAGGGTCTTTTCACAATTCCAATGCAATCATATCTCACAATAAAGTATCAGATATGCCTGCTCATATTTCCAAAAGTCTCTTGCATGGTGCTGTTACTTTGGCCTTAGCAAACATGGGTCTTATTAATGAATAGCTTTTTAGAATGAAATCTGTGGAAAGTCGAGAAGCGTGAGGGGGGTGTGTGTGCACACATGTGTGTGTTTATCCCCACACAGTGTAAACCCGCTCACACACCTGCAGCTGTCTGTGAGAGCAGGCTTACTCAATTTTTCTCATCATATTTTCTCATTTTTAATGTTTTGCATCAGATTAGCTTGTAAGTTTTAAACGTTAGAATGTATTCATGGTTTAGTTGGCTTCCTATAGCACTTCTGTCCTGCGGATCAATGGAATTCTTTCTTCTTATGTGTATAATAAAATCTCTTACCTTTAACAATCCTTTTAAAATGTCTTTCTTATCTGTCATCTGGGCTATTTAATAGTGTCTATTGTACTATCATATGCATGAACATGGATTCAGGAGAAGTGTCAGCCTGACAGTAGCGTGAAGTCGAGACCCCCTGAAGAGCTTCACAGTACCTTAGAAGCGGAAGGGGCAGTGAGGGTCTTAGGTCAAATTTGGGAGTCATCCAGACTTCATCAATAGGCTATAGCGGGGCATATCAAAGACTGATGGAGGGAATGACGATTTTGTTCTGTTGAGTCTTTGTTCACTACAACTGCACTGAACTTCTACTTGAACTCTGCTGTCCTGGTTACTTCTCACTCTGCTCAGGAGAGTTTGTGAAACACAAGTGAGGGTGAGTTTCCATTCCTTCCTTTGTTTATTTATTTAAAAAAATTTATTTATTTACTTATTTTTTTAAAGGTTTCTTTATTTATTTTAGAGACAGAGTGTGCTGAGCGGGGAGCCCAACGTGGGGACTCGGTCTCCCGACTGGGAGATCATGACCTGAGCTGAAACCAAGAGTCAGGTGCTCAAGCTGAGCCAGCCAGGTGTTTCTCTTTTCCTTCCTTTAGCTACTGTCAGCTCCAATTCTTTGAGGAGGCTGACATGGATAGGAAATAGAAGAAAGCGTTGAAAATAGAGAGGCAATAGAAATCATGCTTACTTAGGCAACCAGAAAATGCCCAGACCATTCTGGAAAATCATGCTTTTCCTTTAGGTTAATAGAACCCAGCTGGTAAGAAATTTAAGCAATTCCTTTTCCATAAGCATTAACATCTGGCTTTGAGTTAGCTGAAATTCTTGAAAAAATTTTAAGTGAGAATATCTAAACTCAAGAGAACTTTTAAAAGAAAGGATATGAAAAACCGATACAAAATATATCAGCTTTATGATTATCCATCTGTGTTATAAGAGATTGCATAGGGGTAAGACAAATGGGAAAATAATAATTTGGAAACTTATTAAGAAGTCTGTGGAGTGCATTTTTGTTAATGTTTGACTTTTTCTCTATCACAATACAGAACAAAATAAAACTCAGATAGCCTAGATCACTGATATGAAGTATATGACATAAAACTTAAGTATCTTCGTCTCTCTCACACACAAACACAAACAGCCTCAGTCACCAACATTCAGGATATCAAAATAAAAACAAATGAAATTAAGCAAAAAACCCAGACATATCAAATATTTTATGTGTGAATGGCTGATATTGAAGGCCCCCTGTCTTCAATATAAGTGTTTTAGAGTAATAAAAAGTAACTTTTTTGGGTGCCTATTATGTATTAGGGACTATGCTAAGTTTTATTATTTAATCCTTATAATGACCCTATAAATCCATTATTATTATCTTTGTTTTACTCTTGTAAGAAAACTGACATAGTGAGAAATTTAGACACTGTGTCAAAAGCAACTACCTTCTATCATGCTACCTTATTCTCATCCTTTGTTGTCTTCTTAAAAAAAATCATGGTTTATTTTTATCACATAACAAAAAGTCCAGAGGCAGACAGTGGCGGATGTTGGTTCGGCAGCTCAGCAAGTCAGGGCTGATGTCTTTGCAAATCTCTTGGCCTTTCCTTCATGGTTACAATCTGGCTGCAGCACTTTGAGCTTTCACTTCTGTAGTCAAGGGGAAAAGGAAAGGAATGGGACACAGCGTGCAATGTCTGTCCTTTCTTGTAAGGAAAGTAAAAGTTTTAACATAGATACTACTGTCAGATTCCTGCTTACTTAAAAACTTAAAAAAAAAATCAAGTAGAGCAACATGCAAGATGGTACATAACGTGGATATACTACTCATGATTCGGACAAAACAATACACCTTGAACAAGAAAGAGAATACTGTCAGTGATCCAGAACCCTCCAGCTTGCATTCTCCTTGATCACTGCCATTTCCACTCCCCCAGAAGGGGCCATTATCCTCACTTTTATAAAAATCATTGTAATGCTTTTCTTTATTATTTTATCCCCTAAATATGCAGTAAATACTGTAGATTTAAATTTACGAGTTTTGTGAACTTTTAAAAATAAATGAAACCATTCTGCATTTATTATTTTTTGCCTTTTTTTCCTTCAATATTTTATTTTTCATAAGCATCAGATTTATTCCCTGTAAATATGGTTTGTTCATTTTCATTCCTATATAATAATCCACTATATCAATATACTTCAATTTATCCAACATATTGTTGAAGAACATTTAAGTTGCTTTAAGTTTTTGGTTACTGCTAGCAATACTGTAGTGAACATTCTTATTAATGTTTCTTGTTGACATGGGAATGCATTGCTATAGGATGTTTACGATTGTATATTGAAGCTGACTCACTCCTACTGGCTTGCACGAGTTGATTGTGCTCACTTTTCCCAAAATCTGAGTTCAGTAGCATTTTGTTGGTAGTCTGGAATCAGCCATGGTAGGAGTATTTACTTCATAGAAATCCATAGAAATCTCCATAGAAATCAGCAAATACTACAAATAAGAAATCCCACCCCCATCAGAGAGCTAGATATAAAATGTTTACTAGCACAACATCACTGGGTATTTATTTAGGAACGGATTTTCCTAGTCATAGGTTATGCATATCCTTCACTTTTAGCATATGATGCCAAACTGTTTTAAAAGAAGTTTGTACCAATTTATATTCCCATCAGCAATATATATAAGAATGCATATTTTTCCATATCCTTACAACCTTTTAATTTTACACATTCCAATGAGTGTGTAGTTGCATTTCTCTGTGTTTTTAATTTGCATCTCCCTAGTGACTAATAAGTTTAGAAGCCAGTTGGATATAATTCTTGTGAAGTGTTTGTCCAAATCTCTTTAGCAATTTTCATTTGGCTGTCTGTCTTGAGAAATTGATGTATAGGGGTTCTTTATATATTCTGGATATGAGTCCTCCTATTGCGTTTACATGTTGCATATATTTTCTGTCTTGAGTTTGCCTTTTTACTCCAAAAATGATATCTCTCGTAGACAGAAGTTTTAAATTTTAATGTAGTCCAAGTTATCATCCCTTTCCTTTATGGCTAATGCTTTTGGTGTATTTTAAAGAAGTCCTTCCCAACTTTGAGGTTACAATGATATTCGTTTATATTATCATCTAGGAGCTATATTGTTGTCTTTTACATTAGATATACAATTTACTTGAAATTCCTCGTTTGTTTGCTTTGTGTTTAACATAAGCGTCAAACGTTTCCATATGTATGTACAACTGCATCAACATCATTAATTGAAACGATTCTTCTTTTCTCACCTTTACAACAAAGATACAACCTTTGCTGTAAGTCAAGTATTCACATATGTGTGCGTCTGTTTTTGGACTATCCATTTCATTGATCTGTTTTATTGATCTCTCTTTCCTTGAGGCAGCGCTACATTGTCTTAATTAGTGTTACTTAATATTAAGTCTTAAAATCCAGTAAGCAAATCCTCTCATCTTGTTATTCTTCAAGAATGTTTTGGCTACTCCTGGCCCTTGGTCCTTTACAATGTGAAAAATTAATAAAGGAATACTTCATTAAAATGGAGTTGGAAGGCCAGAAGGGGGAGTTCAAAAGGGGAGCTGTATTACTCAATGTCAGTTAGAGGAAGAATTATAAATTATAGACCCCAACGAAGAACAGTCAAAAGGAAAAAATCATCAGTTACAGGCCCCAACAGGAAAAGATGTACATTGCTTCTCCTACAGGATGTGGGCTATACATGTAACTCAAGCAGTGAAAAACCATCATCCCTCTGAACTGCTGCTGTTCTCCAATGACTTTTATTCAAAACAAACCCTCCAAACTTCTTTCTTTTTTTTTTTCCATAAGGTAATATTCCTCTCCTTTGCTTTTTGGACTTGTCCATGGCTTTGTCATAGCTTGTATGTCTAGAATTGCAATTCTCTTCTATTTCTGAATAGACCCATTTTTATTGGAAATATAACTGGATTTTATTTTTCGGGTTAACATTTATACAGAAATTTTGGAATCCACTTGGGAATTGTCATATGTCACGTTTTAATCTCTCTCCTCTCTCTCTCCTCTCTCTCACACACACGTTCACACAAACACCCTCCCTCCCTTACAGACACCTCACACCTGGTACTTTGGGATCGAGATTTTAGAGGATCTGTAGATTAGATTGGGGAGGACTAATATTTTCATAGTTAGTCTTTCTGTCTATAAAGCTAGCATATCTTCAATTTATGGGTCTTTAATTTCTTTTCAATAATATGTTACACTTGTCTGTGTAGAGATATTTATTTTACTTCCAGGTAGTATGTACTTTTTGATGCTGTTGGAAATAGCATCTTTAAAAATACATTATTTTCTAACAGTTGGTGAAATATAGAGATGCAAATTATTTTTTTCTTGCCTCACCACGGTGTCCAAGACCTCTTACTTATAGAACTTTTTAGATTTTTCTGTTTTGTCTTTGAGTTTATTATTCTAAGAGGGTTGCATAGTTCATTGATTTTTCTGCTTATTTTCTAATGTATGCATTTACCAACATGTATTCTCTGTGAGTATTGATTTAGCCACATCCTACAGGTTTTATATGCAATGCCTTTATTATGATTCAGTAAAATATATTTCTGTTTTTCACTGTGATTTCTTCCTTGACTCATTAGTTATTTCTAAGCACATTTCTTGATTTTCAAACATTTTAGTATTTTTCAGTTACCTTTTTGTTCTTGCTTTCTAGCTCACTGGCATGTGGTCAGAGAACATATTCCATGTCATTTAAATACTTCTAAATTTGTTCAAATTTTTTAAAAAGATTTTTTATTATTTATTTATTCGACAGAGATAGAGACAGCCAGTGAGAGAGGGAACACAAGCAGGGGGAGTGGGAGAGGAAGAAGCAGGCTCATAGCGGAGGAGCCTGATGTGGGGCTCGATCCCATAACGCCGGGATCACGCCCTGAGCCGAAGGCAAATGCTTAACCGCTGTGCCACCCAGGCGCCCCTCAATTTTTATAAATATTGCTCTGTACTTGAAAAGAATACACATTCTTGTTTGGTGCAGTGTTTAATTTCTTGTATGCTTATTCAACAAAGTTTTAGAAGAAGTTTATTAAAATCTCCTACTACAATTTTAAGGTATCTATCTTTGAAAGTTAAATTTAAATTTTTATCTTTCAAGCTGTGTTGAATTCTTGTGTCTTTTTGGTGAATGGAATCTTTTATTGTTTGGGAAGTGTTCTTTATCTCTCTGTTTTCCTTTTTCTTTCTTTTCTTTTTTTGCCATAAAGTTTACTTTGATGAATATAAATTTACCTATAAAAGTTTTCTCTTGGCTAGTGTTTGTGGGCATATAGTTTTACTCTTTTGACTATTAATGTTTTTGTATCCTTATATTTTAGATGTGTCTCTGTTAAATAGCGTAACTTTGAGTTTTATTTTTATCTGATCTTCTCTGAAATTTGTTTTTTTTTAAATAAGAACAATCATCCCACTGGCATTTAATGTAATTACTGACTTGATTTTTTTGAAATCTATTGATTTCATTAAATGTTTGATATTGTCACTGCTGCTCAATATTCTTCTCTTTGTTCTTTCATCTTTTTGATTGGTTAAATGTTTTTATTATTTCATTTATTTTTATTATTTTATTATTTCTGCTGGTTTGGAAATCATACTCTCTTTTGCTATTCTTTTAGTGGTTTCCTGAGAAATTACGCTGGCACCATTCACTTATTAACATCTGATATTAACTGGCATTTTTTTTTGTCTTCTTAGAAAATTCACCCAGCCTGTAGAATATCTTTTACCATTTCCTATATGCTGGCAAAAAAGGTCCTTAGTGGACCTTTTTCCATCTGAAAATGTATGCTTTGCTTTCATTCTTACAAGATATTTTTTCCATCTAAAAACGTATGTTTTTCTTTCATTCTTACAAGATATTTTTGCTAGATATAGAACTCTTGAGTTAGCAGGTTTTTTAAAAGCACTTGAAACATATTGTTCTGTCTTTTGTGGCCATTACTTCTGATGAGAATTCAGCACTCATATGAATGATTGTTCCCATGTATGTTATGTGTCATCTTTATCTGACTCTTTTAAAGATTTTTCTCCACATTTTTTATTTTAAGCAATGTGACTGTATTTTGCCTAGGTGTAGTTTTCTTTGTATTTTTCTTCTTGTGGTTTGATGAACATGTTGAATCAGTGAATTTATTTGTCACTGAGTTTTGGAAATTTTCAGCCATTATATATTCAAATGTTTTTTTCTGCTTTATTCTCTTACACCTTTGTTTTTTTCTTCTGAGTTTCCAGTTTCCTATATGTTAGACTTTTTGTTGTTTTCCCACAGATTCCCCAAAGGGTTCTGTTTATTGTTTAAATGTTTTTTGTTTTTGTTTTTGTTTTTTGTTCTTTAGATTATAGAATCTCTCTTGATCTATCTCTAAGTTAATTGACTCTTCCTTGGGTCACTTCCCACAGAATGTGCTATTCAGCCCATCAGTAAACTTTCAATTTCATATATTATATTTTGTGAGTCTAGAGTTTCTATTTGATTCCTTTTTTATACCTTCAGTTTTTCTGCTGAGATTTTTTTTTGAAGATTAATTTATTTATTTGAGAGAGAGGGAGAGAGAGAGAAAGCACAAGTGGGAGGGGCACAGGAAGAGAGAAACTCAAGACTCTGCGCTGAGTATGGAACCAAACGTGGGGCTTGATCCCAGGACCCTGAGATCATGACCTGAGCTGAAATCAAGAGTCCAATGCTTAACTGATTGCACAACCCAGGTGCCCCTCTGCTGAGATTTTAAAGTCTTTTTACTCATTATGAGCATCTTTTTCTTTACATTATTGAGCAGAGTTATAATCGCTGAGTCAAAATCATTTAAAAATAATTCCAACATTTCATCATCTCATGGTTGTCTTTTTTTTTTTTTTTTTTTTATAAATCTTTTCCATTCAGAATGGGTCTCACACTTTCCCATATCCTTGTATTCTGGATATTGTGACTGATATGTTGTAGTTTCTCTTTATTTTGTTGTTTCCCTGAAGATTATTGACTTTATTTAACAAGGTAGTTAAGTTGGAGAACTCCTTCCTTAGCTGTGTGCAGCAGCTCATATAACAATTCATTTGCTTTATTCTTAGATGGCCTTTTTGAACTCTGCTTTGCATTGGTGTGATTCAGGCATCAGCCAGAGATTTGAGCAATGTTTATATACAGAAATTATGTCCAATTTTTTTTCTTGCTTTCTTCTCTCTGAGATTTCTCTCCTCCCTTTGGATTGGCTATAGTTACCCTAAATTCTTCCATCTAGTAATATGGGAGGCTATGGATTATATATTAGAGTGTTAGCTGTCTTCCAAATCACAGTTAGGGTTCTGCCTTAGCTATAAGATCAGAAAACTCATCCATTGTTATTCCCTTATTTCAGGTGTTTTTCCTTATAGTATCTGCCTATTTTTTGTTTGCTCTTTGGTGCTTTTAGATACCTCCTTTTCTGAAAACAAAATCAGTGTTCATAATTGCTTTTTGGCTGGAGGGCTGATCCAATTAGAGCTAATCATCCAATACCAGAATTAGAACACAGTAGAGAGGTATTTAAACACTGTTTCTAATAATTCCAGTACCTTGATTACCTTGCCTATTTTTATTGTATTTTTAAGTGATTAAAAAAAACTTTGTGTCTTTTTGATCATTTTAATTTTTGATTATGTACGAGGCATTCTACTTGCAACATTATTTATAAAAATGATTTAAGACCCAGAATGATGTGACTTCAGAATTTCTTTAGGGATCACCTAAAATAGATTTTAAGATGGAGATAATTTGAAGTTGAGTTTAAATCCATATGAATGCCTGTGCACTTATGGCTCATCTTTAACTCTGGGGTGCAGATCTTTGGGAACCCAAACCAAAATGAGAGTTTCACTAAGGCTTCTCCAGACTGCTAAGTCTGACTTTATATTGTTGTCCTGTAAAATTCCCCAAAGTTTTGCTTAATCTTGTAGTGTTTTAGCTGTTCTTTGAGGAGTTAATCAATGTCACTAATGAAAGAGATACTCCATATGCCAGTGCTTACTTCACGGTCTCCATTTCCCCCCCTGAATTCTGGCCTGTGACTTCTTCACTTTTTGTTTGTTTTTGTTTGTTTTGTTAGATATTTGACACCCTCAGATTTCTATTCTCAGTAAGATAGTTGGTCTGCATAGCAAATCCATCACCACTGCCCCATCTTCTTTTGAATACCTCTCACTGGCATATATTTAAGAAATATGTATTTATTGAAAAGATAGCTGTATGTTCTCTCAGAAAGGTGAATTTAGGTGGAATACATGAGATGGCTTTTTGAGAACTTACCTGGCATATGGAGTGAATAACTGAACTTAAAAAATGAAACGATTATGTTACTTTTCTTCTCTATGGAAAACTAATCAAGGCCTATATATCAAATATTTTTAATATTTTTAAAAACAAATGGTACACCAACATCTTTTATTTTACAATTGTGTAACACTTGTTTCAGAGCATTTTCTTTTTTCCAGGCAAGTATAGATACTGGTGAACTTCCTTTTGCCTTGCTCCCCAATTCCATAGATTTTTTCCTACTGTATTTAACTACACTTGCTATTTTGTGTTCTTATTGTTCTCTCTGTGTTAAAATGTACATAAATATTATAGTGTTATATGTAAGAGTTTGTAGCTTTCCTTTGGCAATCACTATTATATATTTAAGATTATCAAGGATACATTTAGGTCTAGTTTCTTCATTTTCCTGATGTATATATTATGCTGCATGGGTGAAGAAGTATTCGTTTACTGATTTAATCCCTATTTACAATTTACAGTTTTTTTTTTTATTTGACAGAGATAGAGACAGCCAGCGAGAGAGGGAACACAAGCAGGGGGAGTGGGAGAGGAAGAAGCAGGCTCACAGCAGAAGAGCCTGATGTGGGGCTCGATCCCAGAACGCCGGGATCACTCCCTGAGCCGAAGGCAGACGCTTAACCGCTGTGCCACCCAGGTGCCCCTACAATTTACAGTTTTTTATTCTTTAAGAATGATTTACTTATTTTTATATTCCCTTCACATACACCCATGTCAGTTTTCTTTAGGGAAAATACTTTGAAGAGAAATAACTGGGTTAGAGGCCATGGATATTTTCGACTTTTGCTAGACATTGCTAGATAATTATCCAATTCCTCTATAAAATGATGGATCGAATTTTCTATAGAACTTCTTTTAGCACATCCAGGCTAAGATGTATATTGTTAAAATTATGTTTTTCCAAATCTGACGAATATGGAATGTTATGTAGATATAATCTCACAGATTAGTAGAGCTGATGGGCATACTTTCATGTGCTTGTTTCCTATTGTGGGTTCTCCTATAAATTGCTCCTTCATAAATAACCTTTGCTCTTTTTTCTGCTTAAAAGAATATTGCTTTATAGTCGTTCATTCTATATCATGGATACTGAGCTTTTACATATTGCTCATGTCTTCTTCCATATGAGTGCATAGCTTATTATTGAAGTTTGTGTATTTATTTATTTACTTTTGCCTAAGAAGAGTATTTAATTTTGATATAGCCAAATTTTGTTTTAAACATTTATTTGTTTATTTTAGAGAGTGAAAGAGAGAGAGAGAGAGAGGAAGAGCACTGGTGGGGAGAGGCAGAGAGAGAGGGAGAGAGAGAATTTCAAGCAGACTCCCTGCCAAGTGGGGACCAATATGGGGCTCAATCTCACGACTGACCCTGAGATCATGACCTGAGCTGAGATCAACCAACAAAACCACCCAGATACCCTGATATAGCCAAATTGTATCATTTTTATTTCTTGGGTAGAGTGTTTAAGAAAATTTTACTCTTCCTGTTTACTTTTCCTAACTCTCTGATATTTTTTCCTCAAAGAATGGTAAACTTCTTTTTAAAAATAATATTGAGATATTTTTCCATTTGGAATTTATTGTGTTTACGGTTCTTTAAACTTCTGAGTTTAATTTTTGGAGTTTAATTTTTTATATGGAAAGCCAATTA
Source organism: Ailuropoda melanoleuca (assembly GCF_002007445.2). Classification (NCBI taxonomy): domain Eukaryota; kingdom Metazoa; phylum Chordata; class Mammalia; order Carnivora; family Ursidae; genus Ailuropoda; species Ailuropoda melanoleuca. The sequence continues at coordinate 140,332,495 of NC_048218.1, read as the reverse complement.
TTCCAGCACCGTGTATTGAATAGTTCATCTTTTCTTCTCTGATTCTTAACGTTACCTCTGTATTAATAGTTTCTGTATGTGCATGTGCGCATGTGTGTATGTGTTTGTATGTCTTTTGGCTCTCTGTTCTGTTGTTTGTTCTATTTATTTACAGTATATACAATTACAATATTATATAATGATTGTTAATAGCTTGTAGGTTAAATCCGTCTCTTTATTATTCTAGGAAATTTTCTTTGCTGTTCTTTTCTATGTACTTTTTAATCAGAGCATGTGAAAGATTTTCATTGTAGAAATAAAATAGAGATTCAAAAAATCACACAAAACAATTGTATAGCTGAATGAATCATTAAAAGGCTTGGTAACTACTAATAAGGTCGGGAAATAGGTTTTTCTAAACCCCAAGACACCTTTCCTAACTACAGTCCTCTCTGTCCTCCCCAAAATATCAACTACCATGATTTTCATATCCCTTTTTTTGGGGGGGGGTTTTCTTTTTGGTTTTATCACTTAATTGTGTCTCTCAATTCCTAGACACTATAATTTAGTCTTGCCTAAATTTAGATGTCTTTAAGTTTCCTATTAAATTATAGGTTTTCCCTGCATCCTTTCTTTTATTTACAATTTATCTGTTGAAAAATCTGAATGTTGCACCTATAGAATTTCCCATGAATTGGCAGATGGATCCAGGGCCTGGGTCAGACTTAACCTTAATTCATTTGATACAACTCTAAGTAATATTGTTCTTTCATCAGGAAGCATGTAATGCCTCCTTGTGTCTCTTTTTGAGATATAAGCAGTTGTTGATGCTCAAAACCTAGACACATTAAATTTATTGGGGTGTGCAAATGATATTATTCTATGTCTATTCTTTCTTTTTACTTATTGTTGAAATATTCTTTATGATATCAATCCTCATCTACTATTTAGTTACCCAGATATATAGTTACATAGGAAAGGAAGTATGTATTTGTTTCTTTCTTTTTACTTACTGGTTTTCAAGACAGTGAATTGCTTTCATATCATTCTCCAAAGTGGATCAATCACTTTTATTTTTTAATATCATAATGAATCCATAGACTTACACATATTTGATAGATTACAATTTATTACAATTCTTAGTTTTTTTTAGAAGTTCAAATTGTGCCATTTTTGGCCCATATTAATCACCTAAAAGTGAACTTCTGATTGCTTTAATATGAACTTGTTAATTTCTGATAGCTTTTTTATTATTTGGTATTATAAAATTTTTACACATTCATCTTTTACATGTTCTTATCTAAGAATCCCTGGTTTCCTTTAGTGGGAAGTGGTATTTCAAGAGCACAATCTGGATTCAGGGAATGTCTTTGTTCCTAGGCTGTTCATTCTTTCTAGGTCTCTTTAGTGGACAGAACTAGAAATATATTAATACATAATATTTCAAAGATAAAATATTTATGAGTTCTTACTGATCAGAATCAGAATTACAGGGCTATTTATTGACCCTATTCTGTATTACATCTGTATCTACTTTCCTCTACACTGAGAATCCTGAATCTCCAGGACCAAGGAGGATAATATAATTAGAGTATCCTACAATCACTGATTTACTTTAATCCACAACATACAGCAGTCTCAAAATAGTAATGCTAATAGTACCAGTGAAATTACTGATTCATTTTTGATATGCTCTTCTCATTCTTTACCCACATTTTTTATAGTTATGCTACATCTACATTCTCTAAGCATATATCCATTTCTTACTATTCTCTGTTTTGTTTCACACTTATTTAGGCTTAGTTGTACTCATCATTACGTATTTAATACTCATTATCAGGTCTTATGTCGATGATTTTCTGGACATTTTGGTTTTCTGAGGCTTTTTCCCTATTGGATTCCTCAGGGAGTTTTCATAAGACTTATATTGTTCTTGCATCCTGATAAGAGGTTGTCTGTGGCCTTTATACTCCAAAGTCAGTTTTGCAAGATGTAGAATATTTGGCTCACTTTTCCTTGCCCTGAGTATCTTAAATATTATGCATTTTCTCCCAGTGTAAGGTATCACTGTATTAAAATCTAATCTAATTTTATTTCCCTTATAAGTCATGTGCCAAAAGATTTTTTTTCTATTGCTTTAAAATCCAGTGATGTTCCTAGATTATATCTTTGTGTTAGCCATTGTGGGTCAGTATTTTCATATTTGCTTTATCCCATGTCATATGTAACTTCAAATTTTTATTTATTTCAGCTAAGTTTTCTGAGGAACGGTTTTTAGTATTTGCTTTGCTTTTCTTCTTTAGAGATTCTTATTATCCATATATAAGATTATCTTTGCCTGTTGTCAATGCCACTTTTTCTCGATTTGATTTTTTCCTTATTTCTTTTTGATTTGTAAAACTTTCCTCCTTTCATCCTATTTATTTCTCTATTAGTTTGGCTTTCATTTCTGAAACTTAATTTTTAAATTTTTCCCCCTGGGTTCTGTGACCTCAGTTTTGAATTTTTATAGTTCTAATTTATATTGTTTTTTTTGTGTCCTACATAATTTTATTAATATTTTTTACTCTGAAATAGGTTATAGTTCTGACATCTTTTCATTGTTTGTTGAGATGATATTCTGCTTTTTATTCTCTTTTATCTTATATCACCTTTCTATCTATAGAATTTGATCTTAATACTTATCTGTTCTTAATTGTTGTATGAAATTCTTTCTCATATACTTTCAATAGGAGGCATGGTTGAGAGTAACTGTTCCTAATACAGAGATGTTTTGAGCTCTGGCTTTTTTTGGATAATGTTCATATTTTTGATAACATGTTTATAGTTATATTTCTTGATTTTTTTTAACTTTCGGCATTATCTATACCACTCCTTTCAGTACTCCAACCCCTACCACATACATGCTTACTATTTGTCATACACCTCTCTGTGTACTTGTAATTCTGGTTAGTTCAGTATGCAGTACTTACATTATGATTACTACAAAACTATGAGCCATAAGTTAGAATATGATATCTTTCCCTTTGATTCACACTCTTTGTTTTCCCTGAATTAGTATTTCTCTTTTTTTCTCACTCGCTTTGCTCTCTCTCTACCCCAATCCTCCCTAGTTGTCTACTTTTCTTCTCAATACATTAAAAACATATCAGATATTCTGTCAATTTTGTCTCCTCATGCCATTCCCCCAGAGCTCTCTGATCTGCTTCCATCTGCACTGTTTTCTAAATTGACTGCACACCTGTCTTCCTCAGATCTCTCCCCACCATTTGTATTAGTTTCTTAGGGATGCTGTAATACAGTACCACGAATTTGGTGCTTTGAAAAACAGAAATTTATTCTTTCACAGTTCTGTAGGCTAGAAGTACAAAATCAATATGTTAACAGGGTTGTTTTTTCTGGGGTCTCTGAGGGAGAATCTGTCCCATGCCTCTCTCCTTGTTTCTGGTGGGTGTGAGCTATCCTTGGCGTACATTTAATACATATCCTGTGTATCTGCATGTGTTCAGCTTTCCCTCTTATTATAAGGGCATTAGTCATATTGTTAGGAAGGGTGCACACTTCCTAAAGTATGCTCTTTTAGAAGCTTATTAGGGCCCAGCCTTATCCAGTATAACTTCATGTTAACTTGATTATACCTGCAAAAGACTCTAGTTCCAAATAAGGTCACATTTTCAGGTTTTGGTGGTTAGGACTTCAAAATATGTTTTTAAGGAGCACGGTTCAACCCAGAACACCCATCTTAGGATGTCCTTTTCACTCTTTCTTGAAATGAAGCCCCTGTTTCAATGATCTCATATCTTCTTCTTAGCATACCCTTAACTTTTGTGGATTATATCCTCCACTATTTGCCTAAGAAAGGGAGCAACAGTTTTCATTTTTTAGTTTCTAAAAGATCTATATCTTAAAGTGTCTTTATTCTTCTGCTTGAATAGCCATTTATTTGTTATGGTATTCTGGGTTGAAAATAATTTTTCCTTAGAATTTTGGAAGCATGTCTTTATTGCCTTCCAGCTTTTAATATTGCCTTGAAAAATTCAAGGCCATTCTGACTCTTGATCTTTTGTATGGGAACTGTTCTATTATTCCTCTGGACACATTTAGTAGCCTCTCTTTATATATAGTGTTCAGAAAATTACATGGTCATATGCCCTAATTTGTGTGTCTGTTTTCATCTATTGTATGGGAGGTTGATGGCCATTTCAAAATAGAAAATTACTTTTTTATTTTTCAATTCTCAGAAATTTTCTTGAGTTATTTCTTTTATTCTCCTGTTCTGTTTATTCTGTTCTTTCTCTCTGGAATCCCGATTATTTTGATGTTAACTTTCTGGGGCAAACCTTTAATATTCTTTCTGTTTTCTCTGCCACTTTTCATCTCTTTGTCTCTTTGCTTTCCTCCATTTTTTCTTCTGTCAAGTTTTTAATTTCTGCTAACTTATTTTAATTTTTACAGAAAGCTTTCTTATTCTTTGACAATTCCTCTATTTTTAAGAAGCATCCTGACCTTCTCATTCATTCACTCATTCATTCATTCATTCATTCTTTTGGCAAATATTTATTGAGTGCTACCATATACCAGGTATGTGTTATTTCAAAAATTATTATATACTTGTAATGCATAAATAAACAAGGCAAAAGGTATTGCCCTTCTATAATGGGGCTTGTATTCTAGCAAGGAAATGAAGACAATAACCAATAAAGATAATTAATGACTAAATTAGGTAGTATGTTAGATGGCAATAAGTTCTGTGAAAAAAAGTAAAGGAGGGTAGAATCAAATGAGATTGCCAGAAGAGTGGTGTGTTGCAGTATGAAATGGTATAATCCAGGTCGGCTTTATTGAAAAGATGACATTTTCAATAAGGATAGAGTTGAAGAAATGCATTACATGTGTATATAGGGGGAGAACATTCTAAGCAGACTGAATGGCCAGAACAAACCTCTCTGTGGGAGTGTGCTCTTCTGGAACCTGCAAGGAGGCCCCTGTGGCTGCAGAAGAGTGAGTAAGCAGGGAGAGGTCCGAGAGAAGGGGGGCTTTGTAGGCTGTTGTAAAAATTTTAACTTTTACTATGAATGAGATAGGTAAGTTTTAAGCAGGGTAGTGACATGATTAAAGGTTTTACTGGAGTGGGATTACTCTGGTTGCCGTGTTGAAAAAAAGACTGTGGGGGTGAGCAAATGTAGAAGCAGACAGATCTCTTTGAAGATATTTTATATATATATGAAATAAACACATGCCCAGTTGGAATTAGCCTTGAATACGACAGGATACATTTCATTCACAGATCTTTATGGCTTGTTTTTGTTGGTTAATCAGAATAGACTTGGGGTTGTGTCAGATAATCAAGTACATAGATACTGCTGGATTTATCAAGGGATATATCGTAGTGAATGATATTATGTTATTTTACTATGTTTTAGAGCAGAATATTTTTGCAGCTCAAAGAGAATTTTGCGTCTCTGAAATTATGATGCAAGTTAGTCAGAAATGTTATTAGATAAACAAATTCCATCTTACACATAGATTGTGGATCTAAGTACAGTTTTTATTTTTATTTTTTATTTTTACTTTTTAATTTTATCTTATTAAAAATCAATTAATTAACATATAGTGTATTATTAGTTTCAGAAGTAGAGTTTAGTGATTCATTAGTTGCATATACCACCCAGGGCTCACTACATCAATGCCCTCCTTAATGCCCATCACCTAGTTACCCCACCCCCCACCCACCTCCCCTCCAGCAACCCTGTTTGTTCCCTATAGTTAAGAGTCTCTTATGATTTGCCTCCCTCTCTGATTTCATCTTCTTTTATTTTTCCCTCCCTTCCCCTATGTTCATCTATTCTGTTTCTTACATTTCACATAAGAGTAAAATCATATGATAATTGTCTTTCTTTGATTGACTTATTTCACTGAGCATAATACCCTCTAGTTCCATCCACATGGTTGCAAATGGTAAATTTCTTTTTTTTTTGATGACTGAGTAATTTTCCATTGTATGTATGTGTATATATATGTGTGTGTGTGTATATATATATATATTATATATATATAATATATATATATCTCACATCTTCTGTAACCATTCATCTGTTGATGGACATCTGGGCTGTTTCTGTATTTTGGCTATTGTGGACATTGCTGCTATAAACATTGGGGTGCACGTGCCCCTTCAAATCACTATGTTTGTATCCTTTGGATAAATACCTAGTAGTTCAATTGCTGGGTCATAGGATAGCTCTGTTTTTAACTTTTGGCAGTATATAAAATCAATGCACAGAAGTCAGTTGCATTTCTATACACGAACAATGAGACAGAAGAAACAGAAGTCAAGGAATTGATCCCATTTACAATTGCTCCAAAAACCGTAAGATAGCTAGGAGTAAACTAACTAAAGAGGTAAAAGATCTGTACTTAGTAAACTACAGAACACTTATGAAAGAAATTGAGGAGGATATAAAGAAATGAAAAGCATTCCATGCTCATGGATTGGAAGAACAAATATTGTTAAAATTTCTAGGTTAACCAAAGCAATCTACACATTCAATGCAATCCCCATCAAAATACCATCAACGTTTTTCACAGAGCTGGAGCAAATAATCCTAAAATTTGTATGGAACCAGAAAAGACCCCAAATTGCCAGAGGAATGTTGAAAAAGAAAACCAAAGCTGGAGGCATCACAACTCCTGACTTCAAGCTTTATTACAAAGCTGTAAGCACCATACTGTCGTATGGTACCGGCACAAAAACAGACCCATAGATCAATGGAACAGAATAGAGAACCCAGAAATGGACCCTCAACTCTGTGGTCAACTACTCTTCGACAAAGCAGGAAAGAATATCCAATGCAAAAAAGAAGGTCTCTTCAACAAATGTGCTTAATTACAGTTTTTAAAACTCATCTTCCTGCATAGACATAGGTTCTTCCTCATTTCATTTACTTTTTGTTTGGGTCTCTGTGTTCTGCTTTAGAGGTTTTCCACAATTGTTTGTGCTGACTGCAAACTCTGTATACCTGGGAGACATTGGGAGGTTGTGGATGAACTGCAGTGTATTTTGTTGGCTAGGTAATTGGGAAATCTCTTGAGATCTTTTCTCGATCTGGTCAGATTTAGTAGGAAGAAGTTCCCATTTGCCTGCCCAGAATATGTAAACTTGACTGCCAGTGCTTCAGGAGCTGAATTAGAGAATAGAGCAGGGACTCTGAATCGCCTTGATTTTATGTGGTAACCTCCCCCTCAACCATTTTTGGCACTTTCAAATCCGTGATGCTCTTTTCGGATCTCTCCAGAGAGTAGAGCTCCGTTCTTCTGCTAGAGGAGGGTTGTGCTGGTTATCCAGGTAAGGGCATCCTGGGACCTAATTACATCTTAAACTTTAAACTATTCCTTTGTTTTTATAGCCCCAATTTTACCTCTACTTTCACTCAGTGTTGAATTTTTTGTGGGTTGTGCCATACAAAATGGGTTACATATCAGCTTTCCATAATGTTCATTGAGGATTTTGCTTTCCCCTGTGTACTAACTCACTTACCATTTATCCTTCTACTTAAATTTTGTTGGTATAGTCTCTCTCCTCTTTTCCCTGGTTTTTATGGTATAATTCCTTTTTTAAATATATTCCTTATGTCATTATTTTCACTTAAGAGAGAGTGGAGTTAAATGTGTATGTCCAATCTGCCATGTTTACCCTGGTGCACCTCCTTTACTTTTTTCAATATATGTTGGCATGTACTCCCATAATTTCTTGAGGTATCCTTGTCACCTTTAGGCAGGTTTCCTTATCACTCAACAGGTGGGAAAACAGAGGCATGCACAATCCGACAGAATTGTCCAGTATCACAGGGCTTGACAGTGATCAAACTGGATAAGAATGAGGAGTTCTGGACTTCTAGAGATTGATTTCCCATTTTTCCACACTGGTAGCAAACCAGATAGCTACTGGGCAAAGAAACAACAAAGAACATATTTAGATTATCATTCTTTTGTTACATTGTGCCGATATCAACTGTATCACTTCCCAAACATCTGTCCATGTACCCACTGCAACAAAACAGTGTGAGGTGTTTATTCAATCTATATGATCCCAGATCCCACAACAGATTTACTGAGTTGGAATCTTTGAGTGAGGGCCTACAACGTTTGTTTTATTTTGTTTCCTAGGTGTTAAGGTGTGGGAGGATTTGGAACCCACAGAACTAGACTTCCCTTAAAAATGACTCTGAAGACTTTCTGTGAACTTGGATTTGTTTCTCTGTGGTTCATTCCTCCTTTAATTCTATTGTCAAGTGGAAGGTAGAAAATGTTTCTAGTGTGTGACTTTAGCTTATCTTCTCCAACTACTTATTAAGTCTCACAATAGCAATGGGTATTCAGGTATAACATTTTTTTTTAATTTTACTTTTTTTTTTAGAGAGTGAGAGAAAGAGCGCATGTGTGCAAGCTGGGGGGAGTAGGGGAAGAGGGAGAGAGAGGATCTTAACCAGGCTCCACACTCAGGGTGGAGGTTGATGTGGGGCTTAATGCCATGACCTGGAGATCATGATCTGAGCCTAAAATCAAGAATCAGGCACTTAACTGACTGAGCCACCCAGATGCCCCAGGTATGATATTCTTCTAATGAAAGTTTGGAAGATAAAAAATCCAAAGATTTTCAGTCTCATACATAGAGTTGGTGTTCAGCACATACAGGATTTCTCAAATAGGTTCTACCAATTAGGACATAGTCAGTTTACAAAGACCACTTATGACTGACTACCCATAGACACTTGTAGAATTCTAAAAGGTGATAGCTTTTGATCATAAATGATTTTAGAAAATTTTTAATCTAAATGTGTTAAATGTCAAGTAAGTTGTGATTCTTATTTATAATAAGAAATACATATTTGGTCTTCATCCTCATTGCTGACATACAGCTTCTAAAACCCTTGGCAGTGAGGAAAGCAATGAAAGTGTCTTTTGTTATGTTAATGTATGACTTTTGCACTGCACCTAAGGCCTGGGATGAGTTTCCAGTAGAACCAATCATGTGATTAGAGGGTTGGAACTTTCAGTCCCACCCCCGACCTGGGGAGGAGGGGTTGAAGTTGCCAACAACCAATGATGTAATCAACCATGCCTATGTAATGAAACCTCCATCAAAACACAAGAAGACTGGATTTGGAGAGCTTCTGGGTTGGTGAGCACACAGAGATGGGAGGAGAATGACGTGTCTCAGGAGGGCATGGAAGATTCTTGCCCTTTCCCCATACCTTGTCCTATGCATCTCTTCTACCTGGCTGTTCCTGAATTACAGCTTTTTATCATAAACTGGCAATCTAGTAAGTAAAATGTTTCTCTGAGGTCTGCGAGCTGCTCTAGCAAATTAATCAAATGCAAGAAGGGCTTGTGGAAACCCTTATAGCTAGTCAGTCAGAAGCACAGGTAGCATCCTGGGCTTGTGACTGGTGTCTGAAGTGGGTGAGGTGCAGTCTTGTGAAACTGAGCTCTTACCGTGAGTGGTATGTCTCTATCTCCAGGTGGAGAGTATCAGAACTGAGTCAATTTGAAGGACACCCGGCTGATGTGGGAGAGCCACTGTCCACACATTGAAATTGGGCTCAGAACTCTTTAACCTCCCAGACTTGGAAGGCATCAAAATTCATTAAATTTCCCTTTATTTGGTACTGATTACTGCAAAGTTTAGGATGTGCAAAATAATGCGAGTGAAAAGAAGGGTAGGTGTGAGATAGTGGAAAGGGTGCATATTTTAATAAAAATGGTAATAGGCATGTGTTTCATACCTCAGGGCTAAGAAGAACTCATGCTACATCTAGGTTGAGTAAAGGAAAAAGTGAAACACTGAATGCTTAGGTGATTTTAAAATTTTTTTTTCTTAATTTTAATGCTATCGATTTACTCTGGAGACAATATCATCTTTGAGTTCTTCTAAAACCTTTTTGTCTTTCTGGAAGAACACACAAAATTTGATGAAATGGAGGTGAGAGGTGGTCCGAAACTTTTTATTTAGACCAGGAGTTGGACAAATTTTTCTTAAAGGGCCAGGTAGAAAATATTTTAGGCTTAAAGGCTCTAAGTTCTCTGTGGCCATTAGGTGGAATTTGCCATGGACAAGAAAGTAAACAAATGGGCATGGCGATGTTCTGGTAACACTCTATTTATAAAAACAGGCAGTTGTCCAAAGTCCTAGTTTGCCAACTCTTGTTTAGAATCTTCTGAATATAAGGACCCTTTTTTTTTCATGTACGTATATTTTCTTTTAGTCAAATTTAATTCACTTAAATATAAGTTAAATATAAGAATGATGTATTTGACTAAAAGAAATGACTGAAAGAAAGCACCAGTCTTTTATATCAGATAAGAAAGAAGATAAAAAAATCTGTTTCTAACCAACTTTGCCTCAAGTTACTAACAAGTCCTGAGACTACTGCAGAAGTCACAGATGTTGTGATGGAGGGTAATACAGTAAATCACACCTAGCCTTGCCTAGCTGTGGCTTTGAGATGATAGGTCTTGAATTTTTATCTCAAAAAAATAAAAGCCCTCAAAAAAGTTAATACCTAATTAATACCTTCTTGGTACTAGTAGTTTTATCTACTATGTCATTCAAATGATTTAAAGAGAAAATAGCTTTAAAAATTTAATAATGAAGTTGTATTTTCCATTCCTGAGTTTTAATGCTATTTCAGTCAGTTTTAAAATTTTGTGGCAAGAAAATATTTTCAGGAGGAATCTAATCATCAATTTGCTACAGCTGAAACCAGCACAGCTGGTGGATGAGTGTTTTAATGTATTTCTAGATTAAGCAAGGCAGTTTAAAGAAAACATGATGCAAAAATTCAATCTGCTATGGGTTTAAAATAAAGTCTTCATCTGTGTTGCTGCAGAAAGAATAGCTACCTTATGTTTTGTCATATTGTAGTGGATTATCTTTAATGAAGCGTATATCCCCCAAAGCATTATAGTGATATTTTGTGTTTGTCTTGGTCTACACTAATGCAATGGTTTAGGTTTAGTGAACAGAAGAATGGATTTTACTCTTAGTAATGCGCTGGCAGGTTTTCTTTCCTGAAGTTGTAAATGAAAGCAATTCGCACACATTTAGAAGGAGACCTTTGCTATTGATTTCAATGGGCTCTCACAGCAATGGTAATGCTAATGTCTTGGTTTCTGAAAAATTACAAGAGGTTCTCACAAAGAAAATCCTTTATAATGTATTTCTTTAAACCCAGAGTGCAGTATGTTTCAAGTTTGAAAAGGCAAAAGAAAATCTATCAATCTATCAATCTATCTAGTATCTACCTATCTCTCCTTATCTCCATCTGTTCTTTCTTATAAAAGCAGTAGCATATTGTACCATTGTTCTGTATCTTACTTTGTTCTTTAATAATATGTATGTGATGAAAAATCAGTTGTGATTCCTTTGTCTGTCTTTTGTAAGTAATGAATGTGTTTCTCCCATCTGCTTTTTCTTCCCATTACTTTGGTTTTCATAATCTTACTAGTAATTTCCTATTCATATTTTCATCAAATTTGTAAATATTTGGCTATTGTCTCTTTAAGTGTTTCTTCAGCCACATTCTCTCTTTCCTTTCCTTCTGGGATTTCAATTATGTACAAATTAAGTGCTTAGTATTGTCTCAGATCTCAGATACTGTCATTTTTTTTCCACTCTTCTGTTTTGATTTGGATATTTATTATTCAACTTGAATATTCAAGTTTACTGATTATGTTTCTTCTGCTGTGTCTAGTCTGCTGTTAAGTCTACTGAATGCCTTTATTATTTTGTATTTTTTGGTGCTAATATCTGAATTTATTATGTCCTGTTTATAATTTGTTTTTCCCTCATCTAATTATGCATGTTTTCACATTTTCCACTAGGTTTTGAAGATGTTTATTAAGGTTATTTTACTGTCCATGTCCGATAATTCTAATATCTGTATTTTCTCTGGGTCTATTTTCATTCATCTTCTTCCTTCTTCACATATCCTGTAATTTTTTATTGTATGCTAAGTAGCATATATAAACATATATATAAGCATATATAAACATATATAAAACAATATTAGAAACTCAGATAACTTTTACTCCCAAAAGAGGTAATTCCCTTCTCTCATAATGAGTGTGTGTGCAGGGCTAAATCAATCTAATTTGTACTTGAGATAGGTCTGGGTTTTGTTGCAGCTTTATTTTGATTCAGTTCCTTTGAAAATATTTGGAGGGTAAGTTAAGGATTTAATTTGACTGTTTTTTTTTTTTTTGTTGTTATTCTATCCAGAATGGATTTCTCTTTAACCCAGAGCTCTGCTAGGAAGAAACAAATCCATGAATATCTTCTCTCCTAAGAAGAGCTCATCACTTTCAGGAATTTATTGTTTTAGGTTTCCTTTTATCTTCAGCTCTCTGATAGTGTTTTTGTTGTTGTTTGTTTGTTTTGTTTTTGTTTTGTTTTTTTTTTTAAATTATAGTTTGAATGGCTTGTTCTCCTTGTGAGTGTTAGGAGCAATGGTCTCTGGATTAATCTGCTAGATCCACCATAACAAAAACCACTGACTGAATGGTTTAACCAAAAGAAATTTAACTTCTTGCTATTCTGGAACACAGAAGTCTAAGATCAAAGTGCTGGCAGGATTGGATTCTTCTGAGGCCTCTCCCCTTGGGTTGCAGATGTGTCTTCTCCCTGTCTTTCACATTTTCTTCTTTCCCTGTATATCTGTGTCCTAAATTCTTCTTTTTTAAAAAAAAAAATTAAAATTTTTGATTATTTTATTTTAATTTTTTTGATTTTATTTAAATTCAAGTTAGTTAACATATAGTATATTATTAGTTTCAAGTGTATAAGTTAGTGATTCATCAGTTGCATATAACACCCAGTGCTCATTACATCAAGTGCCCTCTTTACCCATCCCCCTAACCACCTCCCCTCCAGCAACCTTCAGTTTGTTCCCTATAATTAAGGGTTTGCCTCCCTCTCTGTTTTTATCTTATTTCATTTTTCTTTCCCTTCCCCTATGTTCAATTCCATGTATGGGTGAAATCATTTGGTATTTGTCTTTATGTGACTGACTTATTTTGCTTCGCATAATACTCTCTAGTTCCACCCACATTGTTGTAAATGGCAAGATTTCATTCTTTTTGATGGCCGAGTAATATTCCATTGTATATGTACCACATCTTTATTCTTTCATCTGTCGGTAGACATCTGTTCTCTTTCCATAGTTTGGCTATTGTAGACATTGCTGCTATAAACATTGGGGATCCTGGGCCCCTTTGAATCACCATTTTTGTATTCTTTGGATAAATACCTTTAGTGCAATTGCTGGGTCATAGGGTAAGTCTATTTTTAACTTTTTGAGGAACTAAATTCCTCTTCTTATAAGAACATCAGTCATTTTAGATTAGGGCCAACCCTAATGACTTCATTTTAACTCAGTTGCCCATTTAAAGACACTGTTTCTAAATATGATCATGTTCTGAGGTACTGGGAGTTAGGACTTCAACAAATAAACTTTGGGACAAACACAGTTCAGCCCTTAACAGTCTCTTTGCAGTTGTCTATCAATCTTTTAATTTTAATCTTTCTGAATCACTTTGTTTTAGGTGGTTGTCTTATGTACATCATAAAATTGGATTTTACTTTGAGTACTAATATGACAGTATTTTTATTTATTAGGCAAGTTTACTAAATCTATATTTGTTGATCATGACTGATAAATTTGATTCTAGGTTTATATTATAAATATATCACACAAGTATTTGTTAGTAAATATGAAAATATATATGAGAAGAGCAAGTGCTTTTAACAATGACAATGATACCTGCTTTTTTCTTTTCTTTCTTTTCTTTTCCTTCTTTCTACATATGGATTTTTGGAACGTTTTAGAAAGTTTGTATTTTTTATATAGTGCTTACTTTTACATTAACACTCTTAAATAATAGAGGTAGTGTCCTTTATTTACCCTGTGACCATGATGAATAATAAATTTAGACTAGAAGCTCTTCTTTCCTCTTCCCTTTTTTCTCTCCTATCATTGAATTTTAGTCAATGGTATTAGCTTATTCAGTCCATGGTGTTGATATTTGTACTTTCGAATATACTAAAGCTTTGTCTTTTTTTTCCAAGCCATAGCTTTAACAGACAGTGAAAGAATTTGTTTCCTTCCTCTCTTTTCACTAAAGTTTTATTTTGTCCTATTTCCATAGGCTTTTAAAATTTTATTTTTTGACATACAATATTACGCAGCCATAAGAAGAATGTGACCTTGCCATTTACAACAACATGGGTAGACCTAGAGGGTATTATGCTAAATGAAATAAGTCTTACTGAGAAAGATAAATAACCGTGTGATTCCATTTATATGTGGAATGTAAGAAACAAAACAGATGAATAAACAAACAAAAAGCAGAATCAGACCTATAAATACTGAGGACAAGCTGACGGTTGCCAGAGGGATGGGGGTGGAGGTATGGCAAAATGGGTAGAGGGGAGTGGGAGATACAGGCTTTCAGTTATGGAATGAGTAAGTCATGGGAATGAAAGCTAAAGCAAAGGGAATATAGTCAATGATATTATAATATAGCATTGCATGGTTACAGATGGTAGCGACACTTGTGTTGAACATAGCAGAAGGAGTAGAGATATTGAATCACTATGTTGTACACCTGAAACTAATGTTATATTGTGTGTCAACTATAATCAAGTAAAAAAAAAAAAAGATACAGTTTTTGTCCATCTGTGCCTGGCTTATTTCACTTAGCATAATGTCTTCCAGGTTCATCCATATTGCTACAAATGCCAGGATTTCCTTCCATTTTAAGACTGTCCAGTGTTCCACTGTATGTGTATACCACTTTTTAAAAAATTCATTCATCTCTCAGTGGACATTTAGGTGCGTCTGTGTCTTGGCTATTGTTAATAATGCTGCAGTGAACATGGAAGGGCAGATAACTCTCTGAGATGCTGATTTCATCTCCTTTGGATGTGTATATTTGGAAGTGGGATTACTCGATCATGTCATAGATATATTTTTGAATTTTTTGAGGAAACTCCATATTGTTTTTGCATAGTGGCTACACCAATTTACACTCCCACTAACAATGTACAAAGTTTGCCGTTTTTGCCAGCTTTGATACTTGGAATGATTTCAGGCTTCCTAAATTTGTTAAGACTTGTTTTGTAACCTAGCGTGTGATCTATCCTGGAGTAAGTTACATGTATGCTTGAGAAGAATATGTATCCTGCTGCCATTGGGTTGAATGTTCTATATATGTCTGTTGATCAGTTTGGTCAGTAATGTTCAAATCTGCTGTTTCTTTACTGATTTTCTGCTTTGATGATCATGCATTACTCTGAACGGGGTATTGAAGTCTCCTACTGTTATTGCGCTGCAATTTCTCCCTTCAGATCAGTCCATGTTTTCTTTATATGCTTAGGTGCTCTGATGTTGGGTTCATATATATTTATTATTATTCTGTCTTTCTGGTGGATTGACCCTTTTATCATTATGTGATAAAGTCTATTTTACATAAAGTCTATTTTATCTGGTGTAAGTGTAACCATCCTTGCTTTCTTTTGGTTGTCATTTGCATGGAGTATCTTTTTCATCTTTTTAGTTTTAGCCTAGTTGTGTCCTTAAATCTAAAGTGAGTCCCTTGGGGCATCAGGGTGGCTCAGTTGGTTAAGTGTCTGACTCTGGATTTCGGCTCAGGTCATGATCTCAGGGTCATGAGATTGAGCCCCATGTTGAGCACTGCACTCAGTGTGGAGTTTGCTTGAGATTCCCTCTCCCTCCCTCCCTGCCACTCCCCCCTCCTTTCTCTCTCTCAAAAAAAAATAATGAAGTGGGTCTCTTGTAGACAGCATATTTTTGGATCTTGTTTTATTAAATCCATTCAGCCACTCAGTGTCTTTTAATTGATTAGTTTAATCTATTTATATTTAAAGTAATTATTGATATGTAAGGACATTTTTTTTAAAGATTTGTAAAAATTTTATTTTTATTTATTTATTTTTTTAAATGTTTTTTTATTACATTATGTTGGTCACCATACAGTACATCCCTGGTTTCTGATGCAAGGTTTGATGATTCATTAGTTGCATATAACACCCAGTGCAACATGCAATACGTGCCCTCCTTACTACCCATCACCAGTCTATCCCAATTCCCCCAGCCCCCTCCCCTCTGAAGCCCTCAGTTTGTTTCTCAGAGTCCATAGTCTCCCATGCTTCACTCCCCCTTCTGATTACCCCCCTTTCTTTATCCCTTTCTTCCCCTACTGATCTTCCTAGTTCTTATGTTCCATAGATGAGAGAAATCATATGATAATTGTCTTTCTCTGCTTGACTTATTTCACTTAGCATTATCTCCTCCAGTGCCGTCCATGTTGCAGCAAATGTTGAGAATTCGTTCTTTCTGATAGCTGAGTAATATTCCATTGTATATATGGACCACAGCTTCTTAATCCAGTCATCTGTTGAAGGGCATCTCGGTTCCTTCCACGATTTAGCTATTGTGGATAATGCTGCTATGAACATTGGGGTGCATATGACCCTTCTCTTCACTACGTATGTATCANATCTTTGGGGTAAACACCCAGTATTGCAATGGCTGGGTCATAGAGTAGCTCAATTTTTAACTTTTTAAGGGACCTCCACACTGTTTCCCAGAGTGGCTGCACCAACGTGCATTCCCACCAACAATGTAGGAGGGATCCCCTTTCTCCACATCCTCTCCAACAATTGTTGTTTCTTGCCTTGTCTATCTTTGCCATTCTAACTGGCGTAAGGTGGTATCTCAGTGTGGTTTTGATTTGAATTTCCCTGATGGCTAATGATTTTGAACATTTTTTCATGTGTCTGTTAGCCATTTGTATGTCTTCATTGGAAAAGTGTTTGTTCATATCTTCTGCCCATTTTATGATTTGTTTATTTGTTTCTCACGTATTGAGCTTGAGAAGATCTTGGATACCAGTGGATACCAGTCCTTTATCTGTGGTGTCCTTTGCAAATATATTCTCCCATTCCGTGGGCTGTCTCTTAGTTTTTTTGACTGTTTCCTTGGCTGTGCAGAAGCTTTTTATCTTGATGAAGTCCCACAAGTTCATTTTATCTTTTGTTTCTCTTGCCTTTGCAGATGTGTCATGAAAAAGATTGCTTTGGACGATGTCGTAGAGGTTGTTGCCTATGTTGTCCTCCNAGTGTCTGTTCATATCTTCTGCCCATTTTATGATTTGTTTATTTGTTTCTCGTGTATTGAGTTTGAGAAGTTCTTTGTAGATCTTGGATACCAGTCCTTTATCTGTGGTGTCCTTTGCAAATATATTCTCCCATTCCGTGGGCTGTCTCTTAGTTTTTTTGACTGTTTCCTTGGCTGTGCAGAAGCTCTTTATCCTGATAAAGTCCCATAAGTTCATTTTATCTTTTATTTCTCTTGCCTTTGGCGATGTGTCGTGAAAAAGGTTGCTCTGGCCGATGTCATAGAAGTTGTTGCCTATGTTCTCCTCTAGAATTTTGATGGATTCCTGTCTCACATTGAGGTCTTTCATCCATTTGGAGTTTATTTTTGTGTATGGTGTGAGAGAGTGGTCAAGTTTCATTCTTTTGCATGTAGCTGTCCAATTTTCCCAGCACCATTTATTGAAGAGACTGTCTTTTTTCCACCGGATGTTTTTTCCTGCTTTATCAAAGATGAGTTGCCCAAAGAGCCGAGGGTCGATTTCTGGGTTCTCTATTCTGTTCCATTGGTCGATGTGTCTGTTTTTGTGCCAGTACCATGCTGTCTTTGTGATCACAGCTTTGTAGTACAGCTCGAAATCCGGCATTGTGATGCCCCCAGCTTTGTTTTTCCTTTTCAACAGTTCCTTGGCGATTCAGGGCCTTTTCCAGTTCCATACACATTTAATGACTATTTGTTCCAGTTCTTTGAAAAATGTCCTCTGTATTTTGACCCGGATAGCATTGAAAGTGTAGATTGATCTGGGTAGCTTAGACATTTTAACTATGTTAATTCTTCCTGATCCATGAGCATGGAATATTTTTCCATCTTTTTGTACCTTTTTGTTGCCATTCAAAAGTGATCTATAGTTTCTAGGATATAGGTCCTTTACGTCTCTGGTTAAGTTAATTCCAAGGTAACGTATGGTTTTTGGTGCTATTGTAAATGGGATGGATTCCCTAATTTCTCTTTCTTCAGTCTCGTTATTCGTGTATAGAAATGCAACTGATTTCTGGGCATTGATTTTGTATCCTGCCACCTTACTGAATTGTTCTATAACTTCTAATAGTTTGGGAGTGGATTCCTTTGGGTTTTCCATATAGAGTATCATGTCATCTGCAAAGAGAGACAGTTTGACTTCTTCTTTGCCGATTTGGATACCTTTGATCCCTTTTTGTCTTCTGATTGCTGTTGCAAGGACTTCTAGTACTATGTTGAATAATAGTGGCGAGAGTGGGCATCCTTGTCGTGTTCCTGATCTTAAGGGAAAGGCTTCCAGCTTTTCCCCATTGAGAATAATGCTTGCAGTAGGCTTTTCATAGATGGCTTTTATGAGATTGAGAAATGTACCCTCTATTCCTACACTCTGAAGGGTTTTAATCAGGAAAGGATGCTGTATTTTGTCAAATGCTTTTTCTGCATCAATTGAGAGGATCATATGATTTCTGAATTTTTGTTTCTGAATAAAATCTAAGACACTGATAGATTTGGGAATGTTGTACCACCCCTGCATCCCAGGGATGAATTCCACTTGGTCATGATGGATAATCTNTTGATTTGCGAGTGTTGAACCATGCTTGCATCCCAGGTATGAATCCCACTTGGTCATGATGGATAATCCTTTTAATGTACTGTTGGATTCTATTAGCAAGGATCTTGTTGAGGATTTTGGCATCCATATTCATTAGGGAAATCGGTCTGTAATTCTCCTTTTTGAAGGGGTCTTTGCCTGGTTTGGGGATCAAAGTAATATTGGCCTCATTGAATGAGTTTGGTAGCTTTCCTTCTGTTTCTACTTTTTGAAATAGCTTTAGGAGAATAGGTATTTTTTCTTCTTTGAATGTTTGGTAGAATTC
The DNA here is from genome assembly GCF_002007445.2 of Ailuropoda melanoleuca. Lineage (NCBI taxonomy): Eukaryota > Metazoa > Chordata > Mammalia > Carnivora > Ursidae > Ailuropoda > Ailuropoda melanoleuca. The sequence goes on along the minus strand of NC_048218.1, from coordinate 140,313,444 downwards.
CCCAGGAAAACAGTCAGGGCCTAGAGTTTTATTTTTTGGAAGATTGTTTATCAGTGACTCAATTTCTTCATAGTTAATTGGCCTATTTAAGAAATCTATTTCTTCCTGTTTCAGTCTTGGTAGTTTATAGGTTTCCAGGAAGGCCTCCATCTCTTCCAGATTGTTTAGTTTTTTGGCATATAGCTGTTGATAAAAGTTTCTAATAATCCTTCCAATTTCATTGGTGTTGGTTGTGACCTCTCCTTTTTCATTCATAATTTTATTAATTTGGGTCCTTTCTCTATTCCTTTGGGTAAGTCTTGCCAGGGGTCTGTCAATGTTATTAATTCTCTCAAAGAACCAGCTTCTAGCCCTGTTGATCTGCTCTGCTGTACTCCTGGTTTCTAATTCATTGATTTCTGCTCTAATTTTGGTCAACTGCTTTCTCGTGCGTGGATTAGGCCTGTCTTNCTTCTAGTCCTGTTGATCTGCTCTACTGTGGTCCTGGTCTCTAATTCATTGATTTCTGCTCTAATCTTGGTCAACTCCTTCCTTGTCAGTGGGTTAGGCCTGTCCCTCTGTTGCTGTTCCAGTTTCTTGAGGTGAGAATATAGAAACTGCATTTTAGATTTTTCTATTCTTTTGAGTGAGGCTTGGATGGCTATGTATTTCCCCCTTAGGACTGCCTTTGCAGTATCCCATAGGTTTTGGACCGTTGTGTTTTCATTCTCGTTGGTCTCCATAAATTGTTTAAATTGATTTTTGATTTCCTGGTTTATCGAGTCATTCCTGAGCAGGATGGTTCTTAGTCTCCAAGTGTTTGAGTTTCTTCCAAATTTTTCCTTGTGGTTGAATTCCACTTTCAGAGCGTTGTGGTCTGAGAATATGCAGGGGATAATTTCAATCTTTTGGTATTGGCTGAGACCTGTTTTGTGTCCCAGAGCATGATCTATTCTTGAGAATGTTCCATGGGCATTTGAATAGAATGAGTATTCTTTGGTTCTGGGGTGTAGTGTTCTATATATATCTATGAGGTCCAACTCGTCGAGTATGGCATTCAAAGCCTTTGATTCTTTGCTTAGTTTTTGCCAGGGTGTTCTGTCTATTTCTGATAGTGGGGTGTTGAGGTCCCCTACTATTACTGTGTTCTTATCTATATGTCTCTTTATTTTGGTTAAGAGTTGGCTTGTGTATCTTGCTGCTCCCCTGTTGGGGGCATATATATTAATAATTGTCATATCCACTTGTTGAATACTTCCTTTAAGAATAATATAGTGCCCTTCTGTATCTCTCTCTATGGCCTCTAGTTTAAAATCCAGTCTATCTGATATGAGAATTGCTACTCCAGCTTTCTTTTGAGGTCCATTTGCGTGGAAGATGGTACTCCATCCCCTTACTCTAAGTCTGAATGCATCTTTGGGTTCAAAATGAGTCTCTTGTAGACAGCAAATGGATGGGTCATGTCTTTTTATCCAATCTGCAACCCTGTGGCGTTTTATGGGAGAGTTTAAGCCATTTAGATTGATAGAGATTATTGACAGATATGATTTTAATGATGCCATTTCTCTTTAAAGTCTTTGTATCGGTTGTGACTTGCTGCTCTGTATCACTCTTGGGGCCTTTTTACCTTTATAGAGCCCCCCTTAATATCTCCTGTAGGGCTGGTTTCGTGGTTACGAAATTGGTTAATGATTGGCGATTTTGGAACGTCTTTATTTCTCCATCAATTCTGAATGACAGCTTTGNTTTTTATCTATATGTCTCTTTATTCTGGTTAAGAGTTGGCTTGTGTATCTTGCTGCTCCCCTGTTGGGGGCATATATATTTATAATTGTCATCTCCACTTGTTGGATACATCCTTTAAGAATAATGTAGTGCCCTTCTGTGTCTCTAACTATAGTCTTTAGTTTAAAATCCAATCTATCTGATATGAGAATTGCTACTCCAGCTTTCTTTTGAGGTCCATTTGCGTGAAAGATGGTACTCCATCCCTTTACTCTAAGTCTGAATGTATCTTTGGGTTCAAAATGAGTCTCTTGTAGACAGCAAATGGATGGGTCATTTCTTTTTATCCAATCTGCAACCCTCTGGCATTTTATGGGAGCATTTAAACCATTCACATTGACACTGAAAACTGAGAGATAGAATTTTAATGATGCCATGTTGCCACTAAAGTCTTTGTATTGGTTGTGACTTTCTGCTCTATATCACTCTTGGGGCCTTTTTACCTTTATAGAACCCCCCTTAATATCTCCTGTAGGGCTGGTTTCATGGTTACGAAATTGATTAATGACTGGCAATTCTGTAACGTCTTTATTTCTCCATCAATTCTGAATGACATCCTTGCTGGATAAAGGATCCTTGGCTGCATGCTTTTCTCTGAAGGAGCTTTAAAAATGCCCCCCACCAAGCCTTTCTCTCATTCCAGGTCTGTGTAGACAGGTCTGACGTAATTCTGATACCTTTGCCTTGGTACGTGAGAAATTTCTTTGCCCTGGCCACTTTCAATACTGTATCCTTGGATCTAATATTTGCGAATTGCACTATGATGTGATGTGGCATAGGTTTGTCGTGGTTGAGCTTGGGAGGGGTCCTCTCTGCCTCTTGGACACGAATGTTTGTTTCCCTCATTAGATTAGGGAAGTTTTCAGCTACAATTTGTTCAAATATCTCTTCTAGACCTCTGTTTTTCTCCACCCCTCAGGGATGCCGATGATTCTGACATTGGATCGTTTCATTGAGTCAGTAATCTCCCGTAACCTACATTCTTGGGCATGGATTTTTTAAAGTCCAGCTTCTATTTTTGCTTTTTCTTCTACTAACCCATCCTCCAATTCGCTAATACATTCCTCTGACTCATTTACTCTGGCCGTCAGAGCCTCTAGTTTTGACTGCATTTGACTCATAGAATTTTTAATTTCTGCCAGATTCGCTCTCATTTCCATACTTAGAGATTCTATATTCTCATTAACATTTTCGTTAATACTTTTTTCAAGTCTACTCATCATCTTGACCATTGTTTTCTTTGCTGGGGGGAATTTCTCCTTCTCGTCATTCAGATGAGGAGAGGTTGCAGGGTTGTCCAGAGCCCAAATTATTGACCAGGACCCAGGCCATGCGCCCTTGTTTTATAGGGATCTTAGGGATGTGGGCTTCTTGATTTTTCAGCCTGCCTTCTGGGGGAGGGGCCTGGCGCGCCGATACTCAGGCGACCCTGTTTGGGTAGGGTCTCCGTGTCCCCTGCGAGGGGGGATGGGGATGGGCACCCTGTGAGCTGGTGTTTCCAGGCTTTTGTTCTCTGGCAGCTTTCCCTGGCAGTTTGCTGTGCCTTTTCTGAGAGACAGAGCAGCAGCGGCTGAATCTCAGCCTCTGTCACAGAAGAGAGGGGATCGCGGACCGTTTTCCACTGATGATCTGGCCACTTTAACTCTGTTACTGTTGGTGCTGCTCAACCCTGCAGCGTCCCGGGATGTGCGCCCCACACCCGGCGTCCCAGCCCTCACTTCCAGGGCCGGCGCGTCTCTGTCCTTTGTGTTTCTAACGCCGCCAGCCGCCAGCCTCCCTGCGCGCGCTCCCGGAGCTCCCAGTCTCAGTCTGTTTCCAGTGAGCACACTGGAGCTCTGGAGTTCCATGAGAAGTCTGGTGGCACGCACTCCCGACTCACGGTCTCAGTCTGCTCTCTTGCGGGTGCCAGTCTGCGAGTCAGTCCGCTCCCTCGCACAGGTGGCCTCCGCTTCCCGGCGCCCGAACGTGGCGGCTCCCTCCCCCTTCCGTTTATCTTCCCATATCTGCGTGGTTTCATGGCTCCCCGCTTCATACCTCAATACTCAGCACTGGAGCTGTTCATTTGTAGAGATCCAGATGTATCTTCCTGCGTCTCAGGCTGATTCTGCGGATGTTCAGGCTGGTCTGGTATGTATCCAGCTCGACGCAGGAGACCGGCTGAAAAAGGGGTCCCCTACTCCTCCGCCATCTTAACCCCTCCCCTCCGATATGTAAGGACTTATTCTTGCCCTTTTGTTAATTGTTTTGTCTATTTTGCTGTTCTTTTTTTCCTCACTTTCTTTCTTGCTATCCTTCTTTGTGAATCAGTGATTTCTCTCTTTTGTCTTTACCTTTCTTGTATCTACTATAGGTTTTCACTTTGTATCTACTATAGGTTTTTTTCATCAATACTATGAGGCTTGCATAAAACTTTGTGATATAAGTCTCATTTAAGCTGATGACAATTTACCTTCAATTGCATACAAAATACTACAAGTTCTCTCAGAGTGAAAATTCATTCCTGTGCAATGAGTACCCTCTATTTATTCAGCTGATAATTTACATTATAAAACAAATTTTTGAAATCTATATCTTACTCTTTTAAGTAAAATAGAATTAAAGGTTAAACTGTAAAATGAAATGTGTGAAAGACATATGTATTGATGTCATCTGATATATAGAATAAATATGACCTTTTTTTGTTTTATTGAAAGAAACCTTCTACACATTACTCCTCCCCCCACTTTATGATTTTGATGTCAGAATTTACTGTTTTTCCTATTGTGTATTCATTAACCAATTTTTGTGGCCATAGTTAATCTTGACACTTTCATTTTTTAACTTTTATAATGGATTAAAAGTGATTTACTCAACACTTTTACCATATTGCATTGTTCTGTATTTGTCTATATATTTACCTTTCCCAGTGAGACTTGTACTTTCATATACTTTCATGTTTCTCTTTAATATACTTTCATTTCAACTTAAAAAATATACTTTCATTTCAACTTTAACCTTTCTTATAAAACAGATCTAATTATAATGAACTCCCTCAGTTTCTGTTTTTCTGGGAGAAACTTTATCTCTCCCTCATTTTATTATTTTATTTATTTATTTTTAGAGGGAATATGTGCAAGCAGGGGGGAGGGGTAGAGGAAGAGGAAGAGAGAAATTCTTAAGGTGGCTCCATGCTCAGTGTGGAGGCTGACATGGGCCTTGATCCCATGACCCTGCGATCATGACCTGAGTCAAAATCAAGAGTTGGACACTTAACCAACTGAGCAACCCAGACATCACTCTCTCTCATTTTTAAAAGATAGTTTTTCCAGGTATATTATTCTTGATTGGTAGGATTTTTAAATTTTAGCACTTTGAATATATCATCCCACCCTTTTCCTGGGCTGTGGGGCTTCTGCTGCAAAATTTACTGATTGTCTTATGGGGCTTCCCTTGTATATAATGAGTCACTTCTCCTGATTTCAAAATTTTCTCTTTGTCTTTGACTATTGAAAATTTAATTTTGTTGTGTATCATTGTAAATTTCTTTAGTTTTAACATCTTGGAGTCTTTTAGGCTTCATGAATTTGGGTGTCCATTTCTCTTTTTAGATTTGGGAAGTTTTTAGCTTTTATTTCTTTAAATAAATTGTACCCCTTTCTCTTTCTCTGTGCCATGTGGGACTCCTGTAATATGCATATAGATTGTTTTGTTGGTATCCTATAACTCCCATAGGTTTCTTACACTTTTTAATATTTTTCTTTTTGTTCCTCTGACTCTAATTTCAAATTATTTCTCTTTAATCTCACTCATTCATTCGCTTGATCAAGTGTGTGGTTGAAGCTCTACATTGAATTTTTCAGTTTAGTTATTTTATTCTTTAGCTCTATAATTTCTTTTTTTTTTTTTTTAAAGATTTTATTTATTTATTTGACGGAGATAGAGACAGCCAGCGAGAGAGGGAACACAAGCAGGGGGAGTGGGAGAGGAAGAAGCAGGCTCATAGCGGAAGAGTGATGTGGGGCTTGATCCCATAACGCCGGGATCATGCCCTGAGCCGAAGGCAGACGCTTAACCGCTGTGCCACCCTGGCGCCCCTAGCTCTATAATTTCTGTGTGGCTCTTCTTTATGCTTTCTATCTCTTTGTTGAACTTCTCATTTTACTCATGTATTTTTCCTTGATTTTATTTTACTGCATATCTGTGTTTATGTGTAGCTCACTGATCTTCTTTAAGACAATTATTTTGAATTCTTTTCAGGTAGTTCACAGATCTCCATTTCTTTAGTTTTGATTGTTAGAGCTTTATTTTTTTCCTTTAGTAGTTTCAGGGCTCCCTCGTTTTTCATGATCTTTTCAACCTTGTTTTGATAACTATACATTTGAAAAAGGAATTTTTTTCTAGTCTGTACCTACTGGCTTTGGCAGGGCAAAACCTTGGATACACAATCAGGAATTCTTTGTAGGCCAGCTGGTGGAGTACATAGATGGGTCTGATGCTGGTGTCTGCAGGATAAGCAGGCCTGATGTTAGAGTCTGCAAATGGGTGGGCATGGTGGTAGGGTTTACAAGAGGGTCTGATGTTGCAGTCTGTGGGTGGGCCAGGTGCTAAGGTCTATGAATGGGACTGGTGCTGTTATCTTGTGGGTAGGCCTGGGTCTTTGGTAAAGTTGGATGCTTGCTTTGCTGTCTTTCCCCCATAAGAGAACTTCTAGGCTAAGGGGATCTCTCTTGGCACTGCACTATGCACTTTTGAAGGAGAGGTAATACAGATAAAATGAAACTGTCCTCCTCAGTGTCTCTTCAGTGCACCTCTTCTCATTTCTGTGCTCCTGTCTGTGCCAGACTTTCTCATCTGGATGCCAGTGCTCTTATGAAAGTATTTTTGTTAACGTCTGGTTGTCAAAATGGTATTTCTCTGGAAGCATGAGGGCTGGAAGCTTCTATCCTTCTATCTTGCTGATATCACTCTATTTGTGCAATTTTTAAGTTGCCAGATCATATTTAACATTTGCATGCTATTCTTTGCCCCTAATTGTCATTTTTTAGTCTCAATTTTATTTTGAATATAATTATTGTGTATCACCATTCCTTTTAGCAAAGTTTCTCCAATAATTTCTTCAGTGTATAGAGATTGTTCTGTAATAGATTTCCAAGAAAGGACAATTGGTGAAATATTCCCTTGGTTCCTTAATGTTAAGACAATTGTCTAAATACTTAAAGGAAAGTTTAGGTGAAAATAAAATGTTCATCTTATGTTTTCTTTTTTTGAATAATTATAGGTATTTCTCACTATTTCTTGGTGTTGATGTTGCAGTGAGAAACTTGATGTCATTCTAATTTTCTATCATTTATGCATGTCTTGATTTGTTTGCTAAATGTCCAAGTAATCTTTCTGTTTGATTTCTAATAATTTTACTGGGGAACATCTTGGTGTTAGTCTGGATGTTTTCCCAGGTACATGGTGTACCATTTCAGGATATATGTTCTTCATTCAATGCCTTATTATTGTTGTTGTTATTTAATGCACAAATAATTTTCTTAATTAAAGTTTCAATTATTTCTTTATTCCATGATTTTTATTTTTAATGTTAGGGATTTAAATACATGTGGGATCTCCTTTGCTTCTCTTTTATGTCTATTTACTTCCCTTGAAACCTTTCTTCTGTTTTTCAATATATGTTTTATTTTATTACATTTCTCTTCTTTATATCCTGTCAGTTAGTGATTTTTTTCTGTGGTGTCTGTTTTCTGTTATGGTCTTTATAATTTTGTCCATTTCTAAATTTTTTTTTCAGTTTCTTTCTTGAGTTCTGCATATTTTATGGTTCTTTCTTCTATAAGTCCTCTATTTCTGTTTTGTGTTCTTTCACAACTGCTATTGCTTCCTGAAGGATTGGTTTTTTAGAAGTTTATTTGGGAATGTTATATTAAAATTTTCATCTGCTTCAAAACAAAATTTTTTGATGAGTTTTCACCAGTTGTTGTAAAATTTAGTTACTTATTTTCATCTCTGCTTATATGGAACCATACCAAATTTATTTTATGTTATGCATTTTGAATTGGGTAGATTTTCCTGATCTGGTGATGAGAGGTTATTTTAGGATGGATTTGAATTGGAATTTATTCAAGGCTTCTTTCTTCTGCAGCTTGAGTCAGGTATTGAAAATATAGACTCTTGTTCTAGGTCTTTGGCCCTCAGAGCCTGATATGATTTAACAAGTCTCCTGCCTTTATTATTTGTTTTTCCCACATCTCCTCATAGCTTTTAACTGACACAGTGAGGGACTTACTATGTAAGTTGTTTGGCAACATTCATCAAGATTTTCTATCTCTTTACTGCTCTTATGACCCCAGCAATACCATCCTGTTTATTTGGGGAGCTGCTCTCGAAGTTTCTGTTTACTGTAAGGCCCTCTCCTTCTGAAAGTAGTTATTTGTGGGAAATGTCTGAGACCTATTAGGCCCAAGACTGCGCCACTTCCTATTTTACTCTGAAGTCCCTTTCCTCCTCCTCCAGTTCTGTCCTGGTTGGTTTTGTCTTATGTAGTGCTTACCCAGAATCTAGAGTTTATTAATATTCTGTTTCCTAGTTTAAAGAAGATGGCCATCCGCCAACCAGGAAGTGGGTCCTCACTAGACTTTGGATCTGCCAACACCCTGGTGTTGAACTTTCCAGCTTTTAGAACTGTGAGAAATAAATATTTGCTATTTAAACTATCTGATCCAGTATACTCTTTTGTCAGCCCAAAATAATTAAGACAGCGTTTAACAGCAAGTGGTGAGTCTAACAATCTATTTACAGCCTTCCTACACTTGCTGCTTGATTTGGTATGGTGTTTGACCTTCAGTTCCTTGAAATTTTTACTGAAAAATAAAAAGTTGGATTAACATTGCCCTATTGTGTCAAATGACTAAGGACACTGATAAAAAATATTCTCAAAATAAAAAGTATAATATTGTAATTCTAGAGACATGTGTAGACATTAGAGTCAGATGGAACACCTGGGCTTCAATCCCAGCTCCATCATTTACTGCATGACCTTGGGCAAATTAATTAACCCCTCTGAGTTTAATTTCCTCATTTGTAAAACGAGGATAATAATGCCTATCTCCTGTGTTACTAAGATTAATGAGATAACTGATATCACAGTGCATAGTAGCTCTTTTGGGCTTTGTGATTTAATAAGTGATAGAGATCTTGTTTGACTTCCTTTGCAGATTTTAACCATGGTGTCATAGGCACCATGAACACTGGATGTATTATTTTACATGTTTATTGAATGCCTTTTAGATGCTAAGGTACCATGGTAGATGCTGATGATACAGCAGTGAATCAAAATACATGAAAATGTCTGCATTCATAGAGCTTACGCTTCTAAGACTGTATTTATCAGAACTTTTCTTGTTAAAAATCCTAAGAAAAAATATATATTTATTGACCCACATAATTAAAAATACAAAATTCAGACATAACTGGATCTATGTCCTCAAATTGTATTATTATGTTTCTCATTCTTCCATGTTTTAGTTTTACTCTCTGCTAAATCTCTCTACTGATACCATTAATAGGCTAACTCTCCCCACATGATTGAAAAGATTACTGCCAGCAGATTTTTTTTTATTTTTTTAATGTTTTTTTTATTATATTATGTTAATCACCATACAGTACATCCCCGGATTGCGATGCAAAGTTTGATGCTTCATTAGTTGCGTATAACACCCAGTGCACCATGCAATACGTGCCCTCCTTACTACCCATCACCAGACTATCCCATTCCCCCACCCCCTCCCCTCTGAAGTCTTCAGTTTGTTTCTCATCGTCCATAGTCTCTCATGTTTCATTCCCCCTTCTGATTACCCCTCCTTTCTTTATCCCTTTCTTCCCCTACCAATCATCCTAGTTCTTATGTTACATAGATGAGAGAAATCATATGATAATTGTCTTTCTCTGCTTGACTTATTTCACTTAGCATTATCTCCTCCAGTGCCGTCCATGTTGCAGCAAATGTTGAGAATTCGTTCTTTCTGATAGCTGAGTAATATTCCATTGTATATATGGACCACAGCTTCTTAATCCAGTCATCTGTTGAAGGGCATCTCGGCTCCTTCCACAATTTAGCTATTGTGGACAATGCAGCTATGAACATTGGGGTACATATGGCCCTTCTCTTCACTACGTCTGTACTGCCAGCAGCTTTAAACTTCAGGGTTGTTATACTTAGTGACCTTAAAGGAAACTCATAGATGGCCTCTATGTGGAACACGTACCTTCTTTGAACCATTTTCTGAGAAATGGAATACTTCAAATGATTTGCTCTGGCTGTGGTTCCCTTCCTGCACCTGGGGTGCAGAAGGAAGTATAGGAGTTGGGGGTGTGTTTTCACTTCAACCTCATGAATTTAATTTCCAGTAGGAAATAGGGTTACCTTTGGAGAAACCTCGAGCTAGACTGTCAAATGTTCCAGTTTAGTTTAAGTGCTAAGCTATGTGTATCAAAATTAAGAGTAGGTTGAGAGAGTAATTTATGTTAGGGCTCTGAAACTCTTGATGCTCATGTTGGGCAATTGTCAGTGGAGTTCCAGTTACACCTTTCTTCTAAAATACCAAGTCTATTTTTTTTTAATTCAAGATTCAAGAATGTAGTCAAACTGACGTTAATTTTATGAAGGAAGGAAGATGAATGAATGATACTCTTGGATTAATTCATGAATGTAATTGCTGTTTATTGGGACCATTGTTTTCATAAACTGACATGGTTTTCATACATGTTTGTTGAATGTGCTTTTTATATGTGTGATTTATTGGAAGATATTTGAAGTTGAATATCCACAGTTTATTTCTGGTTGAATAACTAAAATTGTATGACTTTAAGTAAATCAACTCCTCTGGGTCTTTGTTTTATCATCTGCAAGGTGGAAAGACTGTAATGGACTGCAGATTAATTTACTTAGTACATGTTGGCTACGTATTATCAATCTGGATCTGTATGTGTTGGGTGTAAAGCAACTAAAAAACACCAAAAATGTTCCCAGCTTATGGGAAATAATATTATTGTGGAGGTATATTAAGAAATAAACTAGTAGATGTAAATTATAATATTGAGTGGCAATAAGTACTCTAAATAAGAGGAAGATAAGGTCCAAGATGGCAAGAGCTATTGGAGAAGGTCATCAAGAGGGCATGTTGGCCGGTTGACCTGCAAACTGGACCCAGGCAACTGGAAGCTCTTTTCTTCCTCTCCTCTCCTTGGAATGTATGTTCTGCCACTGTTCCTATACTGGTTGCTACTCAAAGGATGCAGCCTTGAGAAAGTAGTGTGTTACTGAGACCATCTGGACAGTATATGTGACTAAGCCTTAGTAAAGCCTCTATATAAACTCTTAAGATTCTGTCAGGTGGGTGCAGAGATTTACTCATTTTGTGGCCACTCAGAACAAGCCTTGTATGTAAGTTCCCTTGCTTATTAAAACTGCCACCTGCCAATCTGGATTGGCCTGCCTTGCTATTTGTGTGTGGGGGACAGTGCCGAATTTCACCCAGGGAACTCCTGAAACTGCAAACCAACAAGGCCTTTTCTGTCTTCTTTATTTCTGTATCCCAAGTACCTAGAACAGTGCCAGGAATATGAATGCTCAATAAATATTTGTTGACTAAATGACTGCATACACAACTTATTTGCAAGTCATCTATTGCTATTATCAAAGGTATGTATTGAAGAGATTCAGAGACTTTAGAACAACAAAATCAGTAAAAACCCTCACTAAGTTTAAAAATAAGGAAACCAGTTGTGATGGTTAAATTTTATGCATCAATGTAGCTAGACTCTGTGTTCAGTTGTTTGGTCAAACACTAGCTCGATGTTGATGTGAAGTATTTTGTAAATGTGATTAGAACCTGCAATCAGTTGACTTTAGTAAAGATTACTTTTGATAATATGGGTGGGCCTAATCCAATCAGTTGAAGTCCTTAAGAATGAGAACTGAGAGTTCCTAACAAAGAAAGAATTGTGCCTTCTTTGCACATTAACACAGAAATATTGCCTGAATTTCCAGCCAGCCAGACTGCCCTACAAATCTGGGACTCAAGACTCTAACATCAACTCTTGTCTGAGTTGCTAGCTAACTGATCTGTTATAAGATTTGCCAGCCCACACAATCTTGTGAGAAAATCTCTTTCTTAAAATCTCTCTGTCTGTCTGTCTCTGTCTCTGTGTACATTGCATTTGTTCTGCTTTTCTGGAGAACCCTGATAAAATTGTTTTAACAACTCTTTAAATTCCTGTAATTAAATGCATTGCTACTCTATAGAGGTTTTTTAATTTTTTTGTTTGTTTTCTTTAAATTCTGAGACTTGCAACACACTTGGTTAGTTTCCTCTGGTAATTTGAAGATAGTTGAAACAAATTGAAATTTTAACCTAAAATATAACATGGTTAACCTTGAGGCTAGTTGTACCTTGGCTATCTTCACACAATTTTTCTCTTTCCCTTTATTAATTTTCTTGATCTGTATCAGCATTCCTAGTTTCTTACAACAGAGGCAGAAGAGATTCTTTGATCCAAATATAACTGAGCTTTGGAGCATGGGAGAAGGTAGAGCTATGGTGGTGGAGGAGTCACACTTCGCTAGAACTACTTCTTGGGTTCTTCCTGTGTTTAACACTCAGATAGACGCCAGAAAGTAATCATCAAAATGACGAAACTTTTCAATGGATGTGGGAGAAAACTGGATTATAACAAAGTCCTAAAATTACTCTTTCAACACAGCTTTCTTAGTTGAAACAAGGAATCCAAAAAACAGTAAGATTATCTGAAAGAGAAATAAATTTAAAACTTCTGACTCTAGTGATCTCAGGGGACTTTGAAAATTTATCTAGTGGCTTTCTTTACCTCTAGGCAGGTTGTATGTTTTAAGCCACATTTTAAAGCCAGTTTACAGGGAATAAGAGTCCACAATCCTCCTTACCTACCCATTTTAGTATTAAGTAATTACTACTATCAAAATTTTTTCTCTTTATCTAACATAATTTTCCTCTTGTTCTGGTCCAAATCGAAGTTAGAGAAAGCTGGTGATTATTCCCTGTGTGAGAGCCCTTCATGTATTTATAGGTTGTTATTAAATTGTCTCAAATCAACCTTTAATCTTCACGCTGAATAATACCCATTCTCTTGACCTTTCTAATAGATCTTTTTCCAAACCCTTCAATCACCATTTGTAGTTTCTGTTAGATAAGCTTTCTCTCCCCCGCCAACCCCCGCCCCCCGCCCCCCCGCCCGGCTCTTGTCTCTTTTTCTGCTTACTTATAGATCACAGAGCCAGGGAAGATATTTTTGGAAGAGTAGGAGTTTGATGAAAGGATTTATGTATATGTGCAGCTTTCTTTATACAATAGATATTTAAAAACATATTTTTGCAAATTAAATGATACTTTAATACTAGCAAGTTTATCTTTTTAAGGTTATAGTGACTCTTTTTGAAAATGACTACTTTTGTTCGGTAAATGTGTAAAGAGGGATGATTTCTTAAATTCAGATTTTTATGTTTACATAGAGTTTTCTTAAAGTAGAGGTCATGTCTATTATTATTACATCCTTGTCTTTTTCTTCCACAGCATTTCTGCAACCAATTTCTGCTTGTGAATTATTATGTTTCACATCTGCTTTGGAGTGCTACATTTGCATAATTAATTCAACATTTATTTGGCACCTACATTGAAGATATTTGTAAAAATGTAAAAAATATACACTGTTCTTAAAGAGATTACAATCTAGAGGGAGAGATAGAATGCATGCAAATAATTAAAATACAAATTTGGAAGAATGTAGGTATTATAAATTGGGACCTCCAAAAAGGGAAAAATTATCTGGAAACAAGGAAAATATTTTTTAAAAGATTTTATCTATTTATTTGATAGAGAGAGAGCCCAAGCAGGGGGAGCAGAGGGAAAGGGAGAAGCAGGCTCCCCGCTGAGCAGGGAGGCCGATGCGGGGCTTGATCCCAGGACCCCGGGATTGTGACCTGAGCTGAAGGCAGTTGCTTAACCAACTGAGCCACCCAGGTGCCCCAAAACAAGGTAAATTTTTGAAAGAGTTTGCATTTGAGGAGGAGTCTTGAAGATGGTATATCTTTGGTGTAGGTAGAAATAAGGAAGGATAATTACCAGCAGAAAGAATACCTGAGAAGTGCAGTGGGAATGGGGAATAGTCAATGAAGAATGAACTAAAAGAAAGAAGACAAGAGAAGGCTAGAAAGCTATTTCAGGGACAGAGAGATTATTGCCTTGGTGCTATATTTAGGAATGTAGATGCAAAGATAAAGGTTTCCTTATTTTTTTTTAATTTAAATATTGTTGACATACAATGTTATATTTGTTGTGATCTCTCCTCTTTCATTCATGATTTTATCTATCTGCGTCCTTTCTCTTTCCTTTTAATAAGTCTGGCCAGGGGTTTATCACTTTTGTTAATTCTTTCAAAGAACTAGCTCCTAGTTTTGTTGATCTGTTCTTTTTTTTTTAATTTCTATATCATTGATTTCTGCTCTAATCTTTCTCTTCTCCTGCTGAATTTAGGCTTTATTTGTTGTTCTTTCTCCAGCTCCTTTAAGTGTAAGGTTAGTTTGTGTATTTGAGACTTTTCTTGTTTCTTGAGGAAGGCCTATATTGCTATGTACTTCCCTCTTAGGACCGCCTTTGCTGCATCCCAAAGGTTCTGAACTGTCACATTTCTTTTCAGCTGTTTCCATGTATTTTTAAAAATTCTTCTTTAATTTCCTGGTTGACCCATTCATTCTTTAGTAGGATGCTCTTTAACCTCCACATATTTGTGTTCCTTCCCAATTTTGTTTTGTGATTGACTTCAAGTTTTAAAGCATTGTGGTCTGAAAATAAATTGGATTATTTGTTTGTTTGTTTGCATTGAGTTGTATAAGTTTATTTTTATATATTTTGTATATGAACCCCTTACTGGATATATCATTTGCAAATATCTTTTCTCATTCAGTAGATTGGGTTTTTGTTTTGTTTTGTTTTTTGATGGTTTCCTTTCCTGTGCAAAAGCTTTTTATTTTGATGTAGTCCTTATAGTTTATTTTTGTTTTTGTTTTCCTTGTGCCTGAGGAGACATATGTAGAAAAAATATTGCTAAGACCAATGTCAAAGAAATGACTGCCTAGGTTCTCTTATAGAAATTTTATAGTCTCAGTTCTCATAATTAGGTCTTTAATCCATTTTGACTTTGTTTTTGTGTATGGCATAAGGAAGCTCTCCAGTTTTCCCAGCACCATTTATTGAAGAGATTGCCTTTTCCTCATTGTATATTCTTGCCTCCTTTGTTGGAGATTAGTTGATGTCAGAGTTTTCTTTAAAGAAGATTGTAGTTAACATTATTATTATTATTATTATTATTATTATTATTATTATTTTTTGGTTACCCAGAATCTAATCACTCTTGCTATTTTTGGGGAATTTTCTATTATGAGGTATTAGTTGGAGGCTGAGGTCTGTTTTCCACTGTGGAAACCAAAGATAGTCAGATATTTCTTCTTTTTTTTTTCTTTTTAGATTTTTATTTATTTATTTGTTGGAGAGAGAGACAGCAAGAGAGGAAACACAAGCTGGGGGAGTTGGAGAGGGAGAAGCAGGCTTCCCGCTGAGCAGGGAGCCGGTTGCAGGGCTGGATCCCAGGACCCTGGGATCATGACCTAAGCCAAAGGCAGACACTTAATGACTGAGCCACCCAGGTGCCCCAACAGTCAGACATTTCTTATCCCCACTTGAAATTGGAACCACATAACCTTGACTCAGCCAATTAGAAACTCCTGTGTAATTCTTTAACTTGAGGGATTCACACAATGATGTAGTGACATATAGTGACCTATCATGTTACCAATGTATCTAGCTAGGGTGGTGGAGAGTGATCAGTGGCCAGAGCTCCAGCAGGGTGTCCTCCTCCAACTCTTCTTGTAACATGACTTTGACTGTGTTTCCCACTTTGTCACCCTCTTGGATTCTTTTCAATTTCCTGAACGTGGCTCAGTAGTCTTCCAACTGTTTCTAAGGACTTCCCGATAGTTTGTGTATAATACTTTTTCTGCTCAAGTTAGACCAAGTCAGTTTTGGTGATTTACGATCCAGAACTATGACTGAAACAAATATTCATCAAGAATCTTTGTGCTGAATGGAGTGGAGTGGGTAGAAACAAGATGCCAGAATAGGTAGTAGGCACCTGCCATCCTCTAGGTAAGAAGTGAAGGCACTTGAATGGAAATGAATGGCTGTATATAATATACAGTATATAGTAGATATGATACTGGATTGGGATATGAGGTTGAACATCCTGCTTTATCTGTCACTATTTCAATACCAGGCTTGATTATCCCTGATCTGGCTGGTTTGGTGAGCATCTCATCTTTTTTTCTGCAGAACATGGACTTTCTTTCTGAAGCTCCAGGATGAAGAGGATGCCTTTTTCAGAGGGAAGGGGATTTCTTTTTCTTTCTTTCTTTCTTTTTCTTTCTTTCTTTCTTTCTTTCTTTCTTTCTTTCTTTCTCTTTCTTTCTCTCTCTGTTTCCTTCCTTCCTTCCTTCCTTCCTTCCTTCCTTCCTTCCTTCCTTCCTTCTTTAAGATTCACTTATTTATTAGAGAGAGAGAGAATGAATGAGCTGGAGGGGCAGAGGGAGAGAGAATCTCAGGCAGACTCCACACTGTGAGTGGAGCCCTTTGTGGGGCTCAATCCTACGATACTGAGATCATGACCTAAGAGTCAGATGCTTAACCGACTGGGCCACCCAGGTGCCCCAGGGATTTTTATTTTCAGTCAGGTTTGATATATCAGGGCATTGCAGCTAATTGATGTAAAGGAGAATGGAAAGTTGGGTAATGAAAAATAAAGATAGTTTAAGGTGAAGTGATTGGTTAAACAGTAATATTATTAACTGAAATGGATACATTGAGTTGAAACTAGTGGAGGGAAGATGAATGATTATTGGACAGTATTTACCTAGTTTTGTTCCTGGTTCTATTTCATTACAGGGTGCCAGCTGTCTATATCTTCTTTTCTTTATTCATCCCTCCTCCCTCTCTCCCTTCTCTTTATAGAGTATTGATAAATTTCCATAGTAAAAAAAAAATCAAGCAGTCCAGAGCATGTATAAATCAGATGTTGGGTGGGGTCTCCTGAGCCATCAAGAGCTCAACAAAATGATTTAAAACTCCAACCCATGCAGTAGTTCCACAGCTTTCAATAAGATTTCTCTGGATGTCTGGAGTCTTTTTATTGTATTATTGTTAATATTGTCACCTTTGTGTCTAGATCTTTCTTTACATATGACTGTTCGATATTGTATTCCCTAGAGGTTACATCAGCTCCTTCACTGTGGGTGTTTTCTATCTTTCTTTTTTTAAACACAATAACTTCACCCACAGAGAGTATTTATACTATTTCAGATTTTGGGTGAGTTGTATGTCACTAGGAAGAATCCCTTTGAGTAATGCTGCAAACATCTCAAAATCTCATTTTAGAAATTCTTCTTTAAAGTGTTTCTTCTTGGCCCCTTAACCACTTTTGTGTGGTCACCCTCCCATGTCTTTCATTTTTCTGGGGTTCTTTCTTCTCATCCTTCATTCTCTCTTATCTGTTTTGCCGCCTCCCCCTCCTCTGGAATATTACTCTCCTGGGTCATGCACAGTGTTATTGCCTCATTCTGTGAAACCTTGGTATAAAACAACATTTGTTCTCTGGGTTTATTATTTATTTCAAGTGCTTATCAGATTTTTCCCCGAAATAATTGTTTTCTCTGTAAAACAAATCCTGTTGCTAGCTATTATTTTTTCTGTCTATGTCACATAGACTACACAGAGATGCTGTTTATTCATATTAACATATGACAAAAACCAAGTCCACATATAAGATAACACATATGTTATATATGTTTTTAAATGTAAATTAGATCATATCACACATATTTTGTAGCGTAAGTATCTCGTCAATATACATGTGTTTTTCTCATTATAAATATAACACAAAATTTTAACTACTTGTACATCAATAGACAAGGAGATTATTTAAGATTTCATTATAATAAGCAATGCTTTAATGAATATTCTTGGACAAAAATCATTTTGCCTGTGTATATTTCTAAGGGTTTAGAAGACTAGAAATGAAAGTCCTGCTCCATAAAGATTCAACATTCTGATTGATTAACATATTGCCCTTCAAAAAAGATGTACCAGTTTACACTCTCACCATAACTTTTTTTTCAAGATTTTATTTATTTATTTGACAGAAAGAGAGACAGCCAGTGAGAGAGGGAACACAAGCAGGGGGAGTGGGAGAGGAAGAAGCAGGCTCCCAGTGGAGGAGCCTGATGTGGGGCTCGATCCCAGCGTTCTGGGATCATGCCCTGAGCCGAAGGCAGATGCTTAAAGGCTGAGCCACCCAGGTGCCCCCTCACCATAACTTTTTAAAAAAGTTTTTAAATATTTATTTGAGAGAGAGTGCACACAAGTGGTGGGGGGAAGGGCAGAGGGAGAAGGAGAAGCAGACTCCTTGGTGAGCAGGGAGCCTGAGCAGGGGGCTTGATCCCAGGACCCCGAGATCATGACCTGAACCAAAGGCAGATGCTTAACTGACTGGGCCACCCAGGCACCCCTCACCATAACTTTTTAAAGAATTTCCATTTCCTGTATCCTGGCGAACATTGAATCATTTTGACTTTTGTCAATATCTTTGCCAAAATGGTACTTTACTTTTATTTATATATTTATTTTTATTATTTTTGAAAACATTCATTTATATATTTGGGAGAGGAAAGAGAAAGCTTAAGCAGGGGGAGGGGCAGAAGGAGAGAGAATCTCAAGCAGACGCCCCACTGAGCATGGAGCCCGACTGTCACGACCATGAGATCATGCATGACCTGAACTGAAATCAAAAGTTGGATACTCAAATGATTGAGCCACCCAGGTGCCTCTTTTGCTTTTATTTTAACTTGTATTTTCTTACATATTAGTGAGGCAGAACATCTTCTCAGATATTTATTTGTATTTCTCTTTTTGTAAATTACATGTTCACTTTTTTTTAGTTATTATTGTTATTTAGAGAGAGAGAGAGAGAGACAGCATGAGCAAAGGGGGGACGGGCAGAGGGAGAGGGAGAGTCTTAAGCAGTCTCCATGCTCATCTCAGAGCCATCTTGGAGCTTGATCCTATGACCCCGAGATTGTGATCTGAGCCGAAATCAAGAGTTGGAGACTTAAACAACTGAGCCACTCAGGCACCCCTCACATCTTTGTTTGTTTGTTGCTTGCTTGCTTGCTTGTTTTCTTGCTTTTCTTCTTTCTTTCTTTAAATATTTTATTTATTTATTTGACAGAGAGAGAGAGAGAGAAAGCACATGTGTGCACACGCACCAGCAGGGTGAGCGGCAGAGGGAGAGGGAGAAGCAGGCTCCCAGCTGAGCAGGGAGCCCCATGTGGAGCTTGATCCCAGGACCCTGGAATCATGACCTGAGCCAAAGGCAGAGGCTTAACCAGCTGAGTCACCTAGGTGCCCAACATCTTTCTTCTTTTAATCGAAGTTTGGCTTTTAAATATTAATTTATAGGACTCCTTTATTATATAATGGTATATATAATGCATTTGAAAATATTTTCACATAGTGTCCTATATCCTATACTTTTGTTTCAAGTAGTCTTTAATCGTTTTGTTTTTGAATCAGGATTTTTCATCTTGTTTAGGAGGCCATTCCTTTCTTTAAGATAAAAAGTTAAAAAAATATATTTATTATAATACTTTTGATCTTTGCATTTAGCTTTTGAACTTAGGTGAAATTTGCTTTTGCATATATTATGACAGGGGAAACTAACACATTTTTTTCCAAGTCTGTGGCTGGATATATGCATACCATTTATTGAATGTTGATATATTCACCACTTGCTACAGACTGAATGTTTGTTTTCTCCCAAATTCATAGGTTGAGTTCTAACCCCCAGTATGATGATATGAAGGAGTGGGTCCTTTGGGAGGTGATTAGGGCAAGCCCTCATGAATGAGATTAGTGCCCTTATAAAAGAGACCCTAGAGAGCTCCCTCGCTTGATTCCTGTATGAGGTTATAATGAGAAGATGCTCATCTTTGAACCAGGAAGCAGGTCCTCAACAGATACTGAATCTGCTAGCACCTCAATTTTGGACTTATAACCCCCAGAACTATGAGAAATAAATTTCTGTCATTTATAAGCGATCTCACTTATGGTGTGGTATTACAGCATCCCAAACAGACTAAGATGCCACTGATTTGAAATGCCTTTTAAAAATTTTTCTGAAATCATTATTTTCTTTCATTTGTCTCTATTTAATAATTTAGTGTGGATACCCTTTTATTTAAATTGTGATATTTTGGAGTAATAGATTCTAAGGATTAAAAAACTATAATGTTTTTCATTCAATATACTAATTTTACTCCGTTTTAATTTTAATAGTAGTAATATTTAATTTTTTATGTAGTCTAAAAGAAATCAGTATAAAATGAAATAATCTAAATGAAAATCCTATAATGTTCAACGTGTATTGGAAATAACCATATGAACTCATTTTTTTTTCTAATAACAAATTATATTTCCTAGCTCTTTTCATGAAAGGGAGAAAATGCTACCTCTAACAATGTGCCTATGTAGTACTATGATTTTAGTCTCTAAATATAGTTCACCACAAATAACAAGGTTCCTTAGGACTATAGTGATTTCCAGATGTGAGGCAGGTAATGTAAAGGTTGAGCCAAAGAGAGTTTGTTGTGCCAGAAAACAAGGAGGCTTTCAAGCCTGATTGAGTATTGTCAAAAATAGCAGAGGAACCAAGGGCTCCTTGACCAAAGCTGGGGGCAATCTTATCATTGAAAGAAAAATTGCTGTAATAGATTGAAACATATGGATATACTCCATAATGATTTCCAAAAAGAGAAAAGAAAATAAAAGCCTTATTTGATATTGGGGGTGATGACCGTTATACTAAATCCTTAACGTATACACTGTTAATTGAGAAGAAAGGATTAAGCATTTATTCTTCCATTCTAATTGGAAATGAATTTCAGGATAGCCAAATTGTGTCTGTTAAAAAGAGATTCTTTTTTTGAATGGAAACTAATCAAGATGGATTAAGTAATACAATTAAAAATAATTTCTTTTTGCAATTCATATTGAAATAATTTATTCAGGCAAAGCTTATCAGTGCATGCTAAACCATTAGGGAGAGGTGCTGAGGAGCTCAATATTTGCATGGTAACAAAGTACTACCCTATAGATTATTTTATGACTGCAAGCAATAAAAATCTAACTTGACAATGGAGCCATCAGGCTCTAACTGCTCAAGCCCAGTGATCAACCACAGCAACACCGGCAATGGACAACCAAATGTTTTCTATCTCTGAATGTGATATAAGTAGAACCAGCATCGTCTATTAAAGATTTCTGCCCACAACATTAAACCTATGCTAAAAAAGCCTTTACATCTAACTTATTTTTCAAAGAAATACAGGGCATGAAAAAGAAAAATTCTAAACAAGACCGTGAGAAAACAATAAAAATCCCTAGCATTGTTCATAACGTAGGACAACTTACATAACTGTCCTGGTATTTTCAACAAGTCAATGGATAAGAAAAGAAAAGTGTGTGTGTGTGTGTGTGTGTGTGTGTGTGTGTGTGTGGCAGGAGTGTTAGAATGACTCCTACCTTTTATTAAAAGAGACAAAAGATACAACCACCAGATGCCACATGTACATCTTGCTGTGATCCTTATTTGAACAAATGATCAGTAAAGGCCATTTTTAGGACAATTGAAGAAATTTGAATATTAACTAAGTAATAGTATTATTATTAATACTTATGTGTTAATATATTAATAACAAAGTATATTAATATTTTGTTAAATATTGTATTCTTATTTTGGCTGTGTAGAAAAATGTTCTTATTTTTAGAAGTTTATCCTAAAATACTTTGGACAGGAATGTCTTAAGTCCTTATTTAAATGTATTACAGCAAGTAAATAAGTGAATATGGTTAATATTAATTTTTAAGTTTGTGGGTAAGCTTATGACTGTTTATTTAAAAATATGTATATATATTTACTTTTCTATGTGTTCAAAAATTTTTATAATAAAAAGTTGAATAAGTAAAAACAAACATATATAGCATATATAAATAAATATACATTTATTTTTGGATTCAAACAGACAAATAAGTCCTAGGGTATTTAATTAAGGTTTTATTTTTTATTCATGTTTGCTATATTATGTCATTATATCTAATAACACCCCTTTCCATTGATCAGGATTTTAAGCAAATGTTCTTTAATACTTTTATGGTGTTCTTCATGTAAGACTTGAATATTTTCTATTAGATGCTTTCCTAAGTATCTTAAGTATTTAGTTGCTCTTGTCTAGTAGTAATTGCTATTGACTAGAAGAGCAGTGGCCCATAGGGAAGGTGATCTTCTTTCTGGTTATCTTGCAGGACTCTTTTTAGTGTTGTTAAATAGCTTTGCAATTTTATATCTTTCATTTTAATAATCTGTTTTAATTATGAAATGTAATGTGCATATGAAGACATGTATAAAACATAAATATACAGGGCAATAAAATATTAATTAGTCATGAATATAACCACCTTTCAAGTAAAAAAAAATTGAAAATTGCCAGCACCCAATACCCCCTCCACCTCGGTGTTTGTTCAATGTCACATGATTTGACTGATGTATCAGCCATCCCAAAATATAATTTTCTAGATCATAATTGTTTTATGATATATTCTGGATTTTGAGTTTTATTTGTGAAATTCTAAATTAAAAGAATAGCAAATGTTAAGTTGTTGTCAGCATGAAAGAGACTATAATATCTATAAGATGTTTTATGTAAATCTCATGGTAACCACAAAGCAAAAAGCTACACTTATTCAAAAAGATAAAGAAAAAGGAATCAAGCATACCACTATGGAAAACAGTCAGTTCACAAAGGAAGATACCAAAAAAGGCAGAAAGGAACAAGGAAACTATAAAACAGCCAGAAAATAAGAAGATGGCATTAGTAAGTCCTTTCCTATGAAGTACTCTAAATGTAAATGGATCGAATTCTCTGATCGAAAAACAAAAATGGGTAGAGTGGCTGGATGGATAAAAAAATAAGATGCAACTATATAATGGCTTTAAAAGACTCACTACACCATTAAGGACACTTTGAGGCTCAATGTGATGGAATAGAAAGATATTCCATGCAGGTGGAAACCAAAAGGACCAGGGGCAGCTATATTTATATCAGACACAATAGACTTTAAGCCAAGAATGTTAACAAAAGACAGAAGGTCATTATGTAATAATAAAGTGGTCAGTTCATCAAAAAGATATCACAGTTTTAAATATACACACATTCAACATTGGAGTACCTAAATATATTAAGCAAATACTATCAGATCTGAAGGGAGAAATAGACAACAATACAATAATGGTAGAGGGCTTCAATACACACTTTCAGCAACGGATAGATCATTCAGACAGAAAATAAACAAGGAAATATTGGACTTGAACCATACTTTAGACCAAATGGACATAACAAAGATTTGTAGAACATTCCATCCTACAGCAGCAGAATACACATTTTTCTCAAGTGCACATGGAACATTCTTCAGGACAGATCATATGATAGGTCCCAAAAAATGTTTTAGCAAATTTAAGAAGTTTCAAATCATATCAAGTATCTTTTCTGACAACCTTGGTGTGAAACTAGAAATCAGTAATGGAAGGAAAGCTGGAAACTCAACAAATATGTGGAAATTACAGAACATGCTCCTAAACGACCAGTGTCAAACAAGAAATCAAAAGGAAAATGAAAAAATATCTTTAGACAAATGAATATGAAAATACAACATTCCAAAATTCAAGGGATGCAGCAAAAGCAGTTTTCTAAGAGGGGAGTTCATATCAATAAACACCTACATTAAGAAAAAAAAAGGTCTTAAATAAACAATCTAACTTTACACCTTAAGGAACTAGAAAAAGAATAAACTAAACTCAAAGATAGTATGAAGGAGGGAATAACAAAAGTCAGAGCAGAAATAAATGAAATATAGACCAGAAAAACAATAGAAAAGATTAACAAAACTAAGTGCTAGTTTTTTGAAAAGGGAAACAGAATTGACAAATCTTTAGCTAAACTAAGAAAAAGAGAGAGACTCAAATATATAAATCAGAAATGAAAGAGGAATCATTACAACTGAACTGATACTACAGAAATAATTAAGATCATAAGAGATCACTATGAATAATTATATACCAATAAATTGGGTAACCTAGAAGAAATGAATAAATTCCTAGAAAGACACAATCTACCAAGACTGAATCATGAGTAAATAGAAAATATGAACAGACTAATAATGAGCAAGAAGATTACATTGGTAATCAAAAACTTTCCAATAAAGTGAAGACCAAGGCCAGATAGTTTCCCTAGTGAACTCTAATAAACTTTCAAAGAGGAATGAATCCCAATCTTTCTGAAACTCTTAAAAAAAAATTAAAGAGAAGGAAGTACTCCAAACATTTTATGTGGTCAGCACTACCCTGATACTGAAGTGAGGTAAGGATACTACAAGAAAAGAAAACCACAGACAAATATTTATGATAAATACAGATACAAAAATTCTCAACAGAAATATGAGTAAACTGACATTAATTTAACAGCACATTAAAAGTATCTTACACTATGATAAAGTATTGCTGGGATACAAAGATGGTTCAACATACACAAGTCAATAAATGTGGTATACCACATTAATGAATAAAAGATAAAAATCATATAATTGTTTTACTAGATGTAGAAAAAATAAAATCTGATAAAGTACAGTATCCTTTCATGATAAAAATGCTCAACAAACTGAGTATAGAAACAACATAACACAGGAAAAGCCCACAGCTAACATTTTACTTAATGATGAAAGATTGAAAGCTTTTCCTCTAAGATCAGATACAAGACAAGGTGCTCACTCTCACCACTCCTATTCAACATAGTACTGGAAGTCCTAGCCAGAGCAATCAGGCAAGAAAAAGAAATAAAAGGCATCCGAACAGGAAAGAAAGAAATAAAATTAGCTTCGTTTGCAGATGGCATGATCTTACATATGGAAAATCCTAAAGACCACACACACACACACACACACTTAGAACTCATCAATGAATTCAGGAAAGTTCAAAGATACAAAATGAACATACAGAAAATCAGCTGCATTTCTATATGCTAACAATGAAACAACTGAAACAGAAATAAAGAAAACAATGCAATTAATAATAAGATCAAAAGCAGTAAAGGCAGTTGGACTGGCGTCTGGGGCGGTGATGATCTGGCTGTGATGCAAACTGCATCCCGAAGTTGTGCAGGACAACAGATCGGGTGTCGAGAGCAGAATGAGAGCAAAATGAAGACATTTACAGAGGAATATCCACGGAATCAGCCTGAGACGCAGGAAGATACATCTGGATCTCTACAAATGAACATCTCCAGCGCTGAGTATCGAGGTACGAAGCGGGGAGCCGTGAAACCGCGCACAGATATCGGAAGCTAAACAGAAGGGGGAGGGAGCCGCCGTGTCAGGGCGCCGGGAAGCGGTAGCCACCT